>NW_018252050.1:6946-8748 GCF_001263595.1 Phalaenopsis equestris | reverse complement strand
GGATACAAACATATGAAAAACTCTCGAGCTCAAATGTCTGGCACAACATCCAGAGGAATCATATTTCGGCACATGCTCAAAAGTTTGTCTATTAATAAAGCTAAGGGAAATGAACGTGTCAAGACATATATAATTGAATTATTAAAAACAGGGTCTGAAGGTATTAAGGATATATTAGATGGGAAGGATCCTAAACCAAATAGGCCAAACAAAAAGAGGAAATCCCATAATAGTGACTGCAATGTGAATGATCCTGCAAAAATGAGACCGAAAGGTATTTCTAACCCAGAGAATAACCTGACAATACCCCCGAGAATAACCTAATAATACCCCGAGAATAACCTGAGAATACCCCAAGAATAATCTCAAAATACCCCAACAATAACCTTACAATAACCCGGGAATAACCTGAAAGTACACCGAGAATAACCTAACAAGATAACAGTACATCAACAATAATCCAGCAATAACCTAACAAAATAAGAATACATCAAACAGATAATATATTTATTCTCCAAATAATCTGCACAAAATAACAATATATCAAACAGCTTAGTCCTGTAAGACAAACCTGCACAAAATAACAATATATCAAACAAATAATACATTTATACTCCAAATAATCTGTATCTGCAGATTTCATATACTAGCTCTGCCCTAAATCGAGGCATCTCAGCCTGCTAGTCTTGAAAATCTTTCCAATTAATCTTGTCTTTCTGTACAATTGTCTCCATATATTTACAAAAAAATATATCGTAGTTGACGCTATTAGTTTGTGTGGGAATTCCTCTAGTCGTGCTAACATCTCAATTACTCGGGTCACTGCAGAAAGCATTCCCGACATCCTTATGAAGATGTCTTATCTGGTAATATAAATGGTTGTTTAAAACAGTAAAAGAATAAATAGTTTCTGTCAGTTGTTAGTTAGATAAGGCTTAGAATTTTACCACAGTGCGTGTGACTCCTTTTATTAGGCAATGAGTCGTAGAATCTCCACTTGGGGTCATTCTGGTTCCCAACAAGTAGAGTCCAATGCCTATTATTAATAATTGGAACTAAAATTGCCTCTGTCTGAGATACAGCTTCCACTGTGACGTGGGCAACAATATCTCGTAGAGGATGGTCTCTAAACCCCTGCATATACATAATAAATGAGTTTAAAAAGAGCATGAACCTGTTGCATATACAAAATTAATGGGAATTTTATTACTTACCCAATGCGTCGGAGAGACGTACAAATAGGGTCTAAAAGAATCAGGGGACTGACGCCGACGGTTTTCTAATCCAATGGCAAACAAATCTACATGTTCCACGCCAGTTTTTTTATTATCCCAAAGTGCTTCCAGTTCAATTCGACTAATATGAATGTGACCTTGAGCAATATGTCATCACTGCAAATTGATTGAATAATATTTATTAGATTTAATAAAAAAATAACAGAAAAAGTGTTCTGTTTTGTACATACCTTTATTTGTACATTCTTAAACAAGTATCTATCACATGTTGCATGTGTGATGGTAGTAGTTCTCTGTCGGGGAACTCTACGGCTGAACAAGGGAGGGCACCTTCATATGGAACAATTGTGCCCAGCTGTACCTCCTCCCCAGCTTCTTCTGCCTCATTTTCCCTAGCTTCATCGAGCCGTGGAGATGGTATGGTAATCGGCGTGGAAGACTCATAAATATGTTGTACTAGATCATCTATATTCGAGGTCGAAATTTCTTCCATCTTCTTTTTCTTTACAACAACAAATGGAGAACTAACCATCCTCTTTTTCCTCGGTCCTCTGGACTTGATCCTTC
>NW_018252050.1:0-6623 GCF_001263595.1 Phalaenopsis equestris | reverse complement strand
AACTAAAATTTGTTGTTGCTCCCTCAGAGTTTGTCATATCTCTTATAAACCCAAATGTGAATGTGTAGGTGGCGGGATGTTGCGAGTATGTACAAAAAGAATAGCACCATGAAACTCTGGTGTTGTTTGATGTGTGTGAATTTTGGGTTCTCCAATTGACTTTACAGGAGACGAGATTGGGTCAGCTAGAGGGGCAAGTAAACTATGTTCCTCGTCTATTAAATCAAAAAAAAGAATCAAGAACCTACAAAAACATTCATCATAAGAATTAAATAAGGTGACCAAATACTAAACATAATTATGAACTTAAAATAGATATTAATATCATTCACCTGTACAGGACTTAGCTGCTTAAGGATTAAATGGATCTTTGGAGGGTTCCACCCTGTATTTATTGGCCATCTCAACATACGAGGTCTGGTGTTAGGATGAGCCGGGGCTATCACAAGTGTGCGCTCATAAAACCATAGCTGCATAAACACGATTAATAAATCAAAAATTAATATAACCCAAATAAGATGAAAAAAGCTTTTTTTGATTGAGGTTGAGCAATATACTAATTGTTAGAAGAAAAACAAAGTCGTTCATGTATCCTAATGGCTGACCTATCCTTATTTTCATGGCGCAAGCATTGACCTTCTCAATTAGGTGGTCACATACTGTTGCGGCCCAATTAAATAAAGAAAAACTATCTACATTCTCAGCAAATGAATAGAGCCCAGTAGGTACACTAAAATTGCTTGAAGAAAATAATAAATTAGACAACAAAAATTTAATAATAAGTTTATCAAGACCAGCAGATGAACTCTCCAATAGTTCACTCTTTGCCCACGTTGCATCTACGTCATTGACAGGTTTTTTAGCCCAAGTTGCTGTAGGACCTCTGTTGGGCATGCCAATCAACAAAGCAACTTAGTCTGCATCAAAACTTAGCTCCTTCCCCCCCAATCTGAAAGCCAATCTATTTATATCCCAACAATTCAATATGTGCATAGTTAGGATGTGATCTTGAGGATAGGGGGACAGATCAAAAAACTGATTAAGCTTTATTCTTTCCAGAGTTGACCACATCTCCCGATCAACAATTGACCGAACCTTATCCAACACCTGTCTAACTGCTGATGGTCGGCATCTACAATTCATTGACTGTTTATTCATCAACCTATAGGAATAAGATGCATGTTATTAACACTGGAATAACCAAAGAATGTTAGTCATTAATATACAGGAATAAGATGCATATTATTAATACTGTTATTAATATTGGAATACCCTAAAACTACATCAACAAATAACTTACGAATAACATACGCAGAACCTAAAAATTAACAAAACAATACCTTAAAAATACCCTAGGAATAACCTATGAATAACATGCGCATAAACCTGCAAATAACTTAAAAATAACCCAGGAATAACATAGGAATAACCTAAAAATAACTTAAAAATATCCTCAAAATCAGCCAGGAATAACCTAGTAATAACCTACTCATAACTTTAAAAAAAAACTTACGCATTAATTCAAAATTAACAAAATAATACACTAAAAATAACATACAAATAACCTATGAATAACCTGGCATAACCTAAAAATATCCTAGGAATAACATATGAATAATCTGAGCATAAACCTGCAAATAACTTAAAAATAACCCAAGAATAACCTAGGAATAACCTAAAAATAACTTAAAAATATCCTCAAAATCAGTCAGGAATAACCTAGCAATAACCTACTCATAACTTAAAAAAAAACTACGCATTACTTCAGAATTAACAAAATAATACACTAAAAATAACGTACAAATAACCTACGAATAACCTGGCATAACCTAAAAATACCCTAGGAATAACCTATGAATAACCTGTGTATAAACCTGCAAATAACTTAAAAATAACCCAGGAATAACCTAGGAATAACCAAAAAATAACTTAAAAATATTTTCAAAATCAGCGAGGAATAACCTAGTAATAACTCTTAAAAATAACCCAGGAATAACCTACGAATAACCTACACATAAATTAAAAATCACCTGCAAGTACCTTAAAAATAACACAGGAATAACCTGAGAATAAACTAAAAATAACCCACGATTAACTTTAAAAAAACCCAAGAATAATCTATGAATAACCTGAAAAATAACCTACAAATAACCTAAAAATAACCCTAGTTTAACCAGCGAATAAGATACGCCAAGATAACAAATAACCTACGAATAATTTAAAAATAACACATGAATAACATGGAATAGCTTCCAATAAGTACTACGTCAAGGAGTAACTCAAGAATAACCCAATAATAATCAAACTAATAACCTAAAAACAACATGAAAATAAAACGATGACAAATATCAGGACAAGTTTTCCCCTTTCATGCCCTCCTTCATCCTCTTCGCCTCCTCTTTCTTCCTCTGTTTCTTTGACTTCATTGGTTGCTCAACCTCTGTCTTCTCAGACTCTTCTGATACTATTCTTGAGCTCTCTTCGGTCTGCACATACTCTGGATCATCAAACGCCATCGTCTCAAGGCTTCCAAGCTAGCGAACGAGGGAAATGTGAAAACCTAGCAGAGCTAGCAGCAAAAATGTAGAAGAAAAACCACCAGAGAGTATTTTAGAATCGTCTTCCTCGACATTCCAAAATGCGCAGTACTCGAATAGATGCGGGCTCGTACATCGGGCCGGGTCGGCCTCAGCGATTTTTTTCCCTTGAACGATTTTTTTTTCAATTACGTGGACAAGCGGGTCCCACATTTTCCATGCGACCAAATTTAATTTGTCAGCGTACCATGCGGACCGTCAGGTCTCCTGACCGAAAAAACACTCGTTTGGGGGGGATTATCCTGGTGCGGCGGCGTTTTCGGAACGCCGCCATTGTGTTTGAATAACGCATTGGGGCGGCGTTCTGGGAATGCCCCGACTCGTGTTATTTATTTTATATTACAATCCCGATCGTAGGGAAGGCCTTGCGTTCGGCGTTCGAAGCTGGATTTTAGGTCGTGAATTCCTCCCGTGCCCTTGGTTTTCTCTATCGCGCTCTCCCTAGCCTTCTCCCTCGCAAACATCACCTCCCGTTGGTTACTCCGTTGAGATCAGATATGCTTTCTGGTTAGGTTTTGCTCGTCTTCTCCTTCCGATCATCGATTGGATTCTTTTCATTTTTTTCTCAATATTTGATTTGGATCTCTGTTTTGGTTTTGAGAATATACTTCCTGGACTATTTGGGAATGCATTGCAGAGCAAGGAGTTGGTTATTTATAGGTGCAAGTTTTGATTTCTCGTGCAAATTGTTTATGTGCAAATAGTTTCTAAGGAAATCATTTTCCCGTGCCCTTGGTTTTCTCTATCGCGCTCTCCCTAGCCTTCTCCCTCGCAAACATCACCTCCCGTTGGTTACTCCGTTGAGATCAGATATGCTTTCTGGTTAGGTTTTGCTCGTCTTCTCCTTCCGATCATCGATTGGATTCTTATCATTTTTTTCTCAAGATTTGGTTTGGATTTTTGTTTTGGTTTTGAGAATATACTTCCTGGACTATTTGGGAATGCATTGCAGAGCAAGGAGTTGGTTATTTCTAGGTGCAAGTTTTGATTTCCCGTACAAATCGTTTCTATGCAAATAGTTTATGAGGAAATCGTTCCCGTGCAAATCGTTTCTGTGCAAATAGTTTCTGTACACTATAATGAGGTTTTGGTGGTTCTTAATTTTTCCGGAGTTGCAACATGTTTCTGTGCAAATCGTTTTAGATTTTGTTTAGGGCTTTAGATTTCGACCATAGATTTTGGTTGTTCCCATTTCTGTGCACTTTAGAAAAGATTTTTTGTTCTTCTTGTTCCATTGCAATGCCAATTTGAGTTGGAGCATGTTTCTGTGCAAATCGTAGCTTTCGAGTTTGTTTTTGGTTTTCCTGTTATTGTGCACTTTGAACAAATGGTTCTTTGGAAGGCTTGATTCTCGATGTTTCATTGCAGTTAGAGAGAAATTTTGACTGCTTGCAAGATGTTACAAAGAAACCGATGATTTTGATTAATGTGGCGGTTAGATACATCAAAGTAGCAGTTTTTGTCAATGAAAATTAGCTTTGCCTTTGTTATTTTTAGATTAATGTGGCTGCTACATACATCAATGCATGAATATTTTGGTGATGACATAAGTTGATACATTATGGGATTATGGATAATCCTAGCTTTGTTGGAATTGAATTGAAGAACATGTATTAGAATTTGCATATTACACATGTATTTTATATTTGTAGTCCTCTCCAGTGAGAAATATAGCTTTGTACGATTAAAAATTTGATAATAAAACATGTTTGATGTCTTACTGTGGATGTAGACCGAACCACATAAAAAACATGTGTACTTTTTTTTATTCTTAGCAATTTTTTAGCATTTAGTTGCACAATTGTTGGGTAATTGAGATAATTTGATTATTATGTGATACTTGCAATTATTCGTATAGTTTCACAATGGGTAAGACATCTGAAGGGGGTCCCTCTGCAATGTGGGATAAAGAAGCCATCAATATATTTTGTGATATATGTATAAAAGAAATTGAGCTAGGGAACAGGCCTACAACATACTTTAATAAGGAGGGCTGGAATAATATTGGTATGAGGTTCAAAGAAATAACTGGCAGAGATTACAACAAGCTTAAATTCAAAAATAAATGGGACCAATTAAAGAAGGAATGAAAAATATGGAAGGAGCTGAAACGTGGATCTACAGGTTTGGGTTGGGATCCAATTAAACGGGCAATTGATGCTTCCGCTGAATGGTGGGCTGAAAAATTGAAGGTAATTTTAAATCTACTCCGTGATTTGTTTGCTTTCCAAATTTGTTTTTGTAATTTTACTTGCTTAACTATTCGCTTTAAAATGTTATGTCACATGCGGTACCTGCAGCGAAAAAGTATAAACAGTGCGGGATTGAGCCGGAATTTGAAGAAAAACTAGACATAATGTTTAAATGTGTTGTCGCAACAGGAAAATTTACTTTCAACCCAAGTGAAAGTACTTTTTTCAAGGATGTCAGATGAATTCACTCCTGAACCATTGATACCCGATGAAGATGTGTCTAGCATTAATCAGAGAGATACGGGGGACTCTAGCACAATAAAGAGGCCCAAGGTTGCTAAGAAAAATAAAGAGAAAGAACATGTTTTGAACACCTCCTTCGATCGTTTGATTGAAGCATTTGCAACTCCATCTATCTATGATGCAAGCATATTAGACTGTCTGAGGCTTTTGCGTACTATTCCTGAAGTTGTTGCAAATAGGCGATTTCACGCACAGTGTGTGAAAAAACATGAGGATTCAACTAGAATTAAAATATTCGTGGCGCTTGAGCCTGAAATGCGTCATGAATATTTGCAGGTTTTGTTTGATGAACTATATGTGTCATTCTACATGTGTAATCTTTCTATATGTAGCAAATGAGAACTTTTATTATTAGCACAATTGTTAACATTTTAAATTGTTGGATAGTTGAATATTAATGTTTATATTTTAAATCATTTAGGATGGATTTGCAACGTGAACGTCGTAGGAGAATGGCATTTGCTACAGCCGTTGCGATATTGTTGTTGGATTATTACCAGCGTAGCACTACTCGCATTCCCCGCATGACATCCACATTTGTTGGAGATACATGGGTTAGTGAAATGCTTTATGGACATCCAATAAGGTTCAGAAATATATTCAGAATGACGGCACCTATTTTTATGGATCTTTTGCACGAGTTATGTCTAAATCACGACCTCAAGAGTTCTTCTAGAACTCTGTCTCGGGAGGTGTTGGCTATAACACTGTACATTCTGGCACATAATGAGTCAATTCAAGAGGCTATGAAAAGATTTCAGCATTCATCTGAAACAATTAGTCGTTACTTTTCAAAAGGGATACAAGCACTTGTTAGCTTAGCAGCTCAAATAATTAAACCAGAGGATCCATCATAAATTGCCAACGATCCTCGATACATGTCATATTTCAAGGTAACTATCAGTGTTTTTATTTTGTTACATGCTATACTTTAATAATATTATTACTCTCTAATGGACAACTAAACAGAATTGTATTGGTGCAATTGACGGTACACACGTTGATGCTCGAATACCCAACCACGAGAATGTAGCATACATCGGTCGCAGTGGTTCAACAACGCAAAATGTCATGGTTGTATGCAACTTCAACATGTGTTTACTTTTGTGGTTGCGGGTTGAGAAGGGAGTGCACATGATAGTCGGATTTTCTCCTTTGCCGCGAAGAATAGATCACAGTGTTTCCCTCACCCCCCCATTAGGTTAGTTTTGTTTAGCAATACGAATATGTGGGATTGTACAATTTTTTATTAACATTATTTCTCGTACCAGGAAAATATTATCTGGTTGATGCAGGATATCCTATGCAAAGGGGATACCTGAAGCCCTACTCTGACACGAGATATCATCTTCCTGATTTCGTGCGAGCTAGTGGCACAATTCGTGGCAGAAAGAAAATGTTTAATAAACGCTACTCATCTTTACGTGGGGTAATTGAAAGAACATTTGGAGTTTGGAAGAAGAAATAAGTCATCTTACATGATATGCTGTCGTATCCTTTCTAAAAGCAGGTGTACATTGTGGTTGCAACA
>NW_018252049.1:0-1099 GCF_001263595.1 Phalaenopsis equestris | reverse complement strand
TGAAGAAGTGTTACCAGAAATTTAACCACTCCTACAAGGGAGTAGATTCCATTCTCTGATGGATACTGACGGATACGAAAGTATCCAGAGAATCACTGCCGCATTACCGTCACTTCATGGACACGGTGAGGAGAAAAAAAAGTTCACTCCAATCACTCAAATTAGTGCAGTTTTCAGAAGGGTGCAGTTTTCAGAAGGCTTGCTCAGTTTTCAGAAGGCTTGCTACGAAAGAAGGAAGTTCAGTTAGTGAGTTGCTTAAATGAGTGGGGGATGCAATTTCCCCTCGCATGAAGAAGGAATTTTTGCAGGGCGTCAACTCCGTCAAACAGTCCCACAAGACAACTGGAGTGCCACCTACTCGCATCCCCGTTTGGTTCTGTTTAGGGAACAGAGTTAATATCACTATAATTACTACTAATCAAACTACCACTAAGACCACAGGATGTTGACCAGTTAAGTCAAGATCGGGTCCAAAAATCTTACCCGTCACTCATTATGGAGACATTCCTATAGTCCCAAGGCAAAGACAAGATGATTACCTGACACTGTAGCCAGTCTACACCACGGGGAGCATACTTTTCCTTGACATATTGATGTTTCTACTAAGACACTCCATCCTGAGACATCACTATTGAAAAGAAAATAGGTATGGATACCCAAGGTCACTGCATTGAAACAGTCTCGTGAACCTGTGGGAGAAGAAATGAAACCAGGGTCTGAAATATCTGATATCGTCGTAACAATAGCCAGTGAGATGGAGGAACAAGTAGAGGATGTCCATCAGGGTCCTCCAGATCTTAAAAGAGTCAAGAATCGATAATTGAAGAGAAATTTGAGAAACTTAGGATTGAGATTTCTGAGTTAGCTCGAGAACACGAAGTTTTTGTCGATAGCGATGATGAAAATTTTGATTACAATGATTACTTGGAGGAAGATTTCATGGATGTCCATGTAATCAAAACAAGATCCACCACATCTGCGAGCGAGGCTCAACCTCACACCAAAGAGAATGTCGTAGATGAGCTGCGTAGGGTCGTCCTCCTAAGGGATGAGCAAGTTAGTCGATTGGAGAAAAGAATAGAAGAGATGACTGCAGCTA
>NW_018252048.1:0-3075 GCF_001263595.1 Phalaenopsis equestris | reverse complement strand
AGACTAGACCTCACTAAAAATGAGGTCAACAACCAGTATGGGTTAGTTTACCTGATCTCAAACTGCATTTTTTTAATCATTAGGTTTTCTAATCTATTGGGGTCATACTTGGAGATCCTATGAATCTAGATCTACCCACCTTTAATCTCACCAGGTCTTTTGTTGACAGAATATTTGTGGAAAGGGATATCACTTTACCTGATATTACAGAAGTCTGGCTGGGCATAACACATAATGGGTATTGACCCATTGTAAGATGTTTGAACATACCCTTGAAAAATGTCACAGACTCCATCCTAACTTAAAATCTACAGCTCAAGTTCATAAGGATGGGTCTAACCCCACTGCTTCAGACACATCTGTCCCATCTGTGAAGGAAATTACCACAAGATAGAAATTAATGTTTGATTTAATTGCCCCTGGGCCCCCCTGACAATACTGCTTATGTTTCTGCGATTGATGTGTTGTCTGATGGCTTTGTTGAGCAACCTACACATTCAAACCCTCTTGAAAATAATACTGAAGGATCTTTTCTGCGATCGATGTGTTGTCTGGTGGCTCTGTTGAGCAACCTACACATTCAAATCTTATTGAAAACAATACTAAAGGATCCTTACCTATAAAAAATAATGTTCGGACCAATAATCAGGAGAGCCTTGCAGCTCCTCATCTTCAGGTATTATCCGGTGCAGAGGCGAAAATCATGCTTTACATATATACTAGAACTTATTGTGGTTACAACGGCTGACAATCTTTCTACTGCGGTTCAACCCTCTCATCCGAACAAACAAGTTGTTACTGTTAGTCAGACATAACAGATTCATCAGCTTATAAATGTCCGACAATCTGTTGACGAACACACTGATCAGATGAGCCAGTCTTTGGACGAAGAATGACAGATTTACACATCCAGGAGGAAGAAGAAGAATGGGGACCTATTTGAGCTTGGGAATCTAATGAATCATACATTGGTCACTTCGAGGTAATGCACACAACTCACTAATTTGTTAGTTGGCTCCTTTCCTAAAACTAGAGGCAAAGACAAGACTAAATTAGAAAGTTCTTAACTTTTTGCGCGTTTTGATTTTTGATCTAACATGTGTCTTTTTTTTTGTTGTACCGAGTGAGTAGGGTGCCTTTTTGGGCCCACTCATACAATCTATCTATATCTTTTCCATTTTAATATATTAGCCCTTGAGCTTTTTTAATATATATATATATATAAGAAAAAATGTCGGCGATGTGGGCTCTACTAGGGTTTCTCCATGGGAATTTCCGACGTTGAAAATCCTTGCTTTCATCCCATAGTCGACGTCTGTTCGCGTCGACGACAACACCTTTTGCTCGCAGGCTCGCACAGCGTCGTTGATCGCAGGCTCGCACAGCATCGTCGATCGCAGGCTCGCACGGTGCGTCTCCGTTCCTGATACGAGGTTTGACTGCGTCGTTGCAGTCGTCTCCTTACGCTCCGTCGTTTTGCTCGCAAGCCCGCACGACGGTTTCGGCTCCGTCTGTAAGCTGATTCATCTTCCTCCTTGTTCCATCTCGACAAAAGCGTCTTCGTCTTGGCCTCTATTGGCTACGTCGTTACCAACGCTGCTCCCTGTCGCAGTCTTGCGGTGCTTTCTGCTGCCATCCGCTACACTGTCATATCGCCTGACGGTGCTTGTGTGAAGCACGCTAATGGCGTCAGGGATTTTCTACGCCGCCGCCCTCGCGGGTAATACCCCCGCCAAACCCTCATATGCTACAGTGGTTCAAAAATGTAGCTCATTTTTCCACCTTGCAGATAGTCTGATATTCCCGCAGATGTACCATGATTCTATTGCAGGACATGAAGATTGCAATCTCATCAAGAAAGTAAAGAAAAAGACGAGCAAACCAACAATATTCTTCTCTGATGCTGGAATTTTAACTCGTGCGGGAAAATACAAATTTACACTAGTTCGAAATTTTCAATTAGGTTGTCCAAAGATGAAAATTATCAGGAAGTTTTTTAAGACTTCAAACTAGTTGGGGCTTGGCAGGTGGGTCATTTCAACGGAAGACATATTATGATACAGCTGAGTATTAAAAAAGATTACATAAAATTTTTCTCAAAGAAATTCATCACAATTGATTAAAAACATATGAATTACTCAAATTGACCACTAATTTTGATCCCAGTCAAGAACTCCCAATTGTGTCTATCTGGTTCTCATTACCTGAACTCAAACATCATTTCTTTGACCTACCTATCTTATATGCAATTAGAACTATCTTTGGAAAAACTTTACAGGTAAACTTACCCACAATTCATTTCTCAAGGTCCTCCACTGTAAGGATTTTGATTGAAAGAGATTACACTACCAGATGTAGAAGAAGTTTGACTTGACTCTGCTCATAATGGTTATTGGCAAAAAATCATTATGGAACAAAAACCTTACTACTGCAAGCACTGCAAGATGTTCGAACATCCGCAGGAGAAATGTTTCAGATTGCACTCACAGTTGAGAACCAATAGTCAAAAGCAAGAACATGCTGTTAGTGCACCCCACGTGCCTGAATTCGCTCCCAACAAACCTGATGACAGCCAACCTGAGGAGGGAATCACCACAAGACAAGAGTTTGTGTTTGCCCTTGAGAACCCTTCTCCCGACCATACTACAACGGATTATGTACAAACCCGCAGCTCCTATTCAGGAAGTATCAGGTGCAGAGATGACAATTCACACTTCACATACACTGGAATCTATCGCTGTAGCAACGACTGTTTATCCTTCTACTACGGTTCTAATATCTAATCAGACCAAGGATCACATGAGTCAGTATTCTTTTGAAGAATGACAAGTTTACACTTCTTGACGGAAGAAGGCTGGGGGCACACTCCAACTTGAAAACTTAGTAGATGATATTTTGGTTACTCCTGACAATGACACGATACTTCAAAGTTTGTTATCTGGCTCCGCTCCTAAAATTAGAGGAAGAGACAGAACTAAACTGGCTCGTCCTTAGCTACTTGTTTTCTGCAAATTTTATTTTTTTGAGTCTATCTGTATCTTTTAGTTGAGAATTACTGTACTTGGTATCGTATGG
>NW_018252047.1:953-4398 GCF_001263595.1 Phalaenopsis equestris | reverse complement strand
GTTTGCCTTTACAGAAGCCTGGCGCAAGCCATTAATAGAATATTTGTAGACTGGAAAGCTATTGGAAGACAAGTCCGAGGCATATCACATCACAAGAAGAGCTATGTCATATGCTCTAGTGGATAATTTCCTCTAAAGAAGATCGTTCGATCGGATGTAGCTGTGATATCTGAGCAGAGCAGAAGTACAGAATATTATCAAAGAAGTACATGTAGGATTGTGTGGTGCTTATAAGTCAGGGCCAAAGATGAAAATAAAAATCAGGAGACTCGGATATTATTAGCCAGCAATGATATTTGATTGCATGAATATAGCTAGAAGGTGTAATCTTTGCCCTATGCATGGGGTGGTCTTACACCATCCTCCGAATGTACTAAACCAAACCATTGCCTTATGTCCATTTGAGTGTTGGGGCAAGGACATAATAAGTCTGATAGCGTTATTTTAAAGGACTTTAAAGTGACAGGTTAAAGCCCCTAAGTTAGTTTATTACTTTACGTTCTGATACAAGATGTTAGTTCCCAGGTGGAAAGAATCGAGGGAACTTTAGAGTGAAAGATTGTATCTTCCCTACATAGTCGGTCTTCAAAACTTTTCAAACTTTAAATTAGCCAGTGTTCTTTATAGCATCTCTAGTAAGGGTAAAGAATATTATTTCTCCTATTTGGCACAACATAATATGCATACTTAGAATTCTTATACTTATTACTGATTCATGATAAGGAGAAAGATATTTTCATTTTTAGTGCTTCTCTTGTACAAAAACTCAAGTTATCTTTTCATGTTTCTCGTGTTTTTGTCAAAATATTAAAATTACCAAAAATATTTAAACCTTCCTTACTGCGAATACGCCTTTAGTTTAAATACTCATTTTTTTAAAAATAGAAAATTTTCTAAAAAGTGCATATTGCATATTTTCTCTATGGTTCCGTCTGTGGGTTCGATATTCAGGTCTTAATCAAAAGTCCTATATTACTTTATAACGATACGTATACTTGCATAGTATCCTAATATATAAATTAAAAGATAAATTTTCTTATTTTTCTTCAAGATCAAATTTTTGGTTTTGTTGCAAAATAAGAAAATAGAAGTGAAAAATATAATCATAATATCATAATTATTATTATACTGTTGCATATATAAGTTTTGGGATCAAGTTTTTGCCGCCATTGCTTGGGAAGTGAAGTGAAAATTGTAAAGAATCAATTGATTTAAAAGTAAATTTCTATTTTTAGAAAATCTTATTTAAACTTTAAGTTATTGTATTTTATTTTGTGTGTGTTTAGTTTTTTTTTATTTTTTGTTAGTGTATGCATAGTTCAGGTTCTGAAGGACTAGTGCCCTACGATTCTGAATTAGAGAGAACTGTTAGAAAGTAGCCTATACTTTCATGAAGCTTATACTTTAATTAAAGAAATGGCTACAAATAATTTTCAATGGCCTTTTGAGAGGGTGAATCCTAAGAAGAAAGTAGCCAATATTCATGAATCTGATGCATTTACTATGTTAGCAAATCAAGTTGATGCAATTTCAAGGAAGTTAGACCAATTTGGAATGAATTTTTCTCAACCAATTTCCATGATTGAAGTGAATTCATTAAGCTAAATGGTAGATTCTCAAGCATCATTAGAAAATTTGAATGCCATAAATAATAAGCAGAATAACCCATATTCAAATTATTATAACCCAGGTTAGAAAAATTATCCCAACTTTAACCGCAATAACAATTCAGGTGGTAATAATCAGCAATGGGGGAACAACCAAGTAAACTCATTAGGAAACTGGAACAATCAAGAGAATAATAATTATAGATCTACCAGTCCTCCATGTTTTAACAGTAATACAAAATTTAAAGAAAAGAAGTTGTCTATAGAAGAAGTGGTGTTACAAATGGGAAATCAATTACAAAGTCAAGGAGCTAAAATTAGAAATATTTAGAATCAACTTAGGCAAATAGGAAATTCATTAAGTAATAGATCCCAAAAAACACTTCCTAGTAATACTGAATCAAATCCATAGACCAGAATAAAGAGTAAATAAATCTCATTTCACTTAGAAGCGGAAGAGAGTTGGAAGGTAGTTCAAAAAGAAAATGAAGTAGAGAGAAAAAATTTAAGAATCAAAAGAGGACGATCCAAAAGATTTTGAGAGACCTACTTCTTTGCTAAAAGTTGAATTGGAGAACTACTTTGTCAACAAAAGTTGGATAAATAATTTTCAAAATTTATGTAAATCCTTAAAAAGCTTACGATTAATATTCCATTTGTTGATTCCTTATAACAAAAGCCAAGCTATGTGAAATTTATGAAGGATATTCTTAACAAAAAAAAAGAAGTTTGAAGATAATGAGACTGTTGTAGTTAGTAAGGAGTGTGATGCTATAATTCAGAAAAAGCTTCCTGAAAAGCTTAAAGATCCTGGTAGCTTTACAATTTCATGTGCAATCGGAGACAAATTTTATAAGAAAGTTTTATGTGATTTAGGTGCAAGTATTAACCTTATGTCATTATCAATATTCAAAAGATTTGGATTAAGAGAAATAACACCTACTACTATAACTCTGTAGTTAGCAGATCGTTCGATAACATACCCTAAATGAGTTATTTATCTTTCTTATTGATTTCATTGTGCTAGATATGCACGAAGATAAAGAGATACCTATCATTTTGGGGAGACATTTCCTAGCCACAGGAAGAGCAATGATAGATGTACAGAATGGAGAATTAACAATACACGTCAATGACGCAGGAAGAGCAATGATAGATGTGCAGAAAGAGGAATTAACAATACTCGTCAATGATCAAACTATTACTTTGAATATTTTAAGATTAATGAAATATCCTACAAAAGATAAAGATGATGAATTTTATAGGATGGATGTTATAAAATATCTAAGTGAATGTCATTTCAAAACAAATTTTGAAGAAAATTTTGAAGAAAAAGATTTGTAACACGAGCAAGAAGAGGAATTAGATTGATGTGAAGAACTTTTTAAGGAAGATTCAAACTATGCTCGAGAAAGTTTTGAAATTTTGGACACAATAGACAAAGATAAATCATTTTGTCAATCAATTAAAAAACCTCCAGAACTCGAGTTGAAGTTACTTCCTGAAAATTTAAAATATGATTTTCTAGGAGATTCCTTTACTTTACCAATTATAATTTCCTTAAAATTAAGGATGGAAGAAGAAGAAAGGTTGATGAAAATTTTGAAAAATTTTAAGAAAGCCTTTGGATGGACAATTGTTGATATTAAAGGAATCAGTCCTTCAATTTGTATGCATAAAAAATTCATATGGAAGAGAACTGCAAACCTAAGGCTGATCCTCAAAAGAGACTGAATCCTTTTATGAAAGAAATTGTTAAGAAAGAAATTTTAATGTGGTAAGATGTTGGAATTATCTACCCTATTTCAGATAGTGCATGGGTTAGTCCAATTCACTGC
>NW_018252047.1:0-297 GCF_001263595.1 Phalaenopsis equestris | reverse complement strand
ATAAGAGCAGATATATTAAGAACAGATAAAATATTTATAAAAATATTTTCACTATAAAAAAAATTGATACAACTTTCCTTTTGTATGCCTGAAATCTATATGCTTGCCAAAAAAAATAAATTTTAATTATATGTTACAACTTGGTTGTTCACCTGTTGATTACCTATTCTGGGCTAGAGAGTACCCTCATAAGTTAGGTTTAGTAAGACATCCTTCTAGTGGAGTGGAGGGCTTTATACATCCGGGTGACCGAGCAGTCTTAAACAACCCTCGAGTACAAATATATATATTTGAGCC
>NW_018252046.1:0-600 GCF_001263595.1 Phalaenopsis equestris | reverse complement strand
GTGTCTTTGACTAGCTCTCAATTTGAAGATGAGTCTCTGTGCTGTTCTTCCTAACCTAGTCTTTCTATGATATTACACATAATTCCTTTGATTTGATAATTCAGAATCTTAACTACAAATCAAAATTTCTGCCTACTGATCCCTAGCAATGATGTTGGAAATCCAAATTCATAGCTTCTAAGAAAAATACACACACACATTAACATTTGATAAACATCCTTCTTGCTCATCCCCAATGGATAACACCTTCTATATCCCTAGTGAATGTTCACTAAGCTACCCATGGTGGATACTAGCGCAGTTCCTCCCTTACTGAGTTGTGTACTCTTTAAGGGAAAGTTAACTTCAACTTGTATTGGTTTTTGTTGATCGCCTCGGTCAACGCCAATACACGCGGTGTGCTTGTTTAGCACACCAAACTTATTGGGGTCCATTTGTTGACCTAACTTTTGGGTAAGAGTTTTGGGTCTTTCCTTTAATGACTAGAATCTAGCCTTACAACGTTCCTAATGACTATCTTAGCATTTTTGAAATGGTGCCCGCCTTCTCGTTAGACATTTCAACAAAATCTCTATTCTCTATGTTGGTTATATATGTGAT
>NW_018252045.1:0-496 GCF_001263595.1 Phalaenopsis equestris | reverse complement strand
GCTGCACTATCATTTCTTCAATATCCATCGTGGGACTATTCAATTCGCGATTCAAAAATCCTTGTTCCTTGATTAATCTTTACTTCGTCAGCAACTTGTTGAAGATTCGTTGTGCTTCCGCACTAATAAACTTTCGCCGATTGAAAACTCGCATTCTGGGATTATCAGAGGAATTGGACGCCATAGGAATGAAATTGACAGAGTTTTTCTTCATTTTTGGGGAGAAAATATGAACTAGAGTTTTAATTTTTTATTTTAAAAAGATTATTCCCACCCAAAAAATCGTCAAAAATCGCTCATCGGACACAAGAAACCGCTTCTTACCGGTCTCGCCGTCGGCGGCGTCGAGGTCGCTGTCGGCGCGCTTCTGTATTAATTTTTGCCTAGACTCTCGGAAAAACCTGCCGTCAACGCCTATGGCAAAACTTTCACAGTTTCGCTCTGGTCTGAACGCGTCGCAGTTTTTCTTTATGGATCCAATTTTTAAGATATTTGA
>NW_018252044.1:4801-12407 GCF_001263595.1 Phalaenopsis equestris | reverse complement strand
GATACCGGATGCCGCTCCAAAGCTCTCACTACTCCCTACCCTGAGGGTTAACAATCTCGTATTAGATTCCAATCAACTAGACCAAATTGTGGATTTTAATCTGTAACTTTAAAATCTCTAACTTTGCATCCAACAAACTATATTTCCCTATTTATTTGTATCCATTCCCATTGGTTGACATACACTTCCATGAAATTAAATGTGATTCTCCTTTGTTGTAGAAATCATATCTCATTTAAGAACATATGTCTCTTAAAAAGTTTTAACATTTCAATTGGCCAGATTGAAAAGTAAATGAAGATCAAAGTTCAAATCATCATAAATTATTATCATTTAAAATCGTGGTAAATAATATCTATTCTTAACAAAATCATATCTCAAAGTAGGGAGAAGGGTAAAGAAGACTACTCAGAATTCATTAGAAGGATACGATAAAACATGGATAAAACATGGCTCATATACAAAAATAAGTTTACAAAACAAAAGAAATAAAAATACAACTTCTCTCAAAATCCTTCCCAAGCAAATTCCTAGATGCTCTCTCCAAGCCTTTCTCTCTTTACAATCACTCCCATATCTCTCGTAGAAGTGTAATGAAGAAGTCTCTCACATTCTCTCTCCTCTTACATCCCTAGAAGAAAATCTCTTTTCTCTCTATCTCTAACTCACGCTCCCTCTCTCTCTCTCACGCCACAACCCAAAAGCCTTCTTCAACTCTATGAAGTCTTCTTCTTTTATTTTTGGGCTGCCTCCTTTGGAAAAGATATCAAAATTCCTTCTAAAATTCCCTCAAAAAGTCAACTTTATTGAATTAAAAAAATGTGTCATTTTATCCAAGAGTCATATCCCTTCATAAAAGAACCTTCCAAAGTGTCTAAATGCATTGAATTACTCCAAGAGGTGTGTAGAACAAGTGTCTTTTTGAAAATTTATAGAAAATTCATCTCAAACTGCCTTAGTTTGAAAAATTTGTCCCTCGCGGATCATGCGCCAGTTCTTTGGTTTTGGTGCATCATGCGCCGATTTGGTGCATCATTTACCATAATCCCAAAATTCGTTGTTTTAGCTCCAAACTTCATCCTTTTTACCATTTTTGCTCCAAAAGCCTAAAAATGATATACCTACAAGAAAAACACAAAAATACCCTTCTTTAAAGTGCAATATCACAAAAAATAAGCATAAAATAGGTACTTAAAATAGTATATTATTTCGGTGTATCAAAATGCCCCAAACTTAAATGTTACTTGTCCTCAAGTGACACTTTTTTTACATAAAAGCATATGACTTAGGATGGAGATTAACTTATAACTTCTATACTTTATTTTAAGAAATAGAATAGCAAAATTGAAGAAAAACTCTTTATTAACTTAGATTCAAACTCTAAGTCTAGAAATACTTAGTAATCAAATTTAGGATTTCTGAATCTCTATTCATTTCAAGAAGAATTGTAATTTTTCATATAAAGGACATTTAAAACATTCATATGAAAAATGAATTCATGAAAACTTTACTAGGAATGCTATTAATAATCCAATACAAGTTTAAAAAATCTAATAAAGCTCCTTCTTTAAATTGATTCAAGTGAAGTCAATTTTTTATTAGGCATCTCATAAAGCTTCTCC
The DNA here is from genome assembly GCF_001263595.1 of Phalaenopsis equestris. Lineage (NCBI taxonomy): Eukaryota > Viridiplantae > Streptophyta > Magnoliopsida > Asparagales > Orchidaceae > Phalaenopsis > Phalaenopsis equestris. Next base: position 10,785 of record NW_018252044.1, on the reverse strand, counting down.
TCACTTATTTTTTTTCTTTTTCTCTACCCAAAAGCCTTCTTCAACTCTATGAAGTCTTCTTTTATTTTAAACCCGACCAGAGATCCCTCTTCAACAATCCATGAATTGTGTCATCTAAGGAGAGCTCGGTAGCGCTAAGGCCAAAAAAATGAAACTCTTTCCTATGACCCTGTGTAAGTAGAGCTCAAAGATATGCCTTCCAAAGTGTCTAAATGCATTGAATTACTCCACGAGGTGTGTAGAACAAGTGTCTTTTTGAAAATTTAGAGAAAATTCATCTCAAACTGTCTTAATTTGAAAAATTTGTCCCTCGCGCATCATGCGCCAGTTCTTTGGTTTTTGTGCATCATGCGCCGATTTGGTGCATCATTTACCATAATCCTAAAATTCGTTGTTTTAGCTTCAAACTTCATCCTTTTTACCATTTTTGCTCCAAAAGCCTAAAAATGATATACCTACAAGAAAAACACAAAAATACCCTTCTTTAAAGTGCAATATCACAAAAAATAAGCATAAAATAGGTACTTAAAATAGTATATTATTTCGGTGTATCAAAATGCCCCAAACTTAAATGTTACTTGTCCTCAAGTGACACTTTTTTTACATAAAAGCATATGACTTAGGATGGAGATTAACTTATAACTTCTATACTTTATTTTAAGAAATAGAATAGCAAAATTGAAGAAAAACTCTTTATTAACTTAGATTCAAACTCTAAGTCTAGAAATACTTAGTAATCAAATTTAGGATTTCTGAATCTCTATTCATTTCAAGAAGAATTGTAATTTTTCATATAAAGGACATTTAAAACATTCATATGAAAAATGAATTCATGAAAACTTTACTAGGAATGCTATTAATAATCCAATACAAGTTTAAAAAATCTAATAAAGCTCCTTCTTTAAATTGATTCAAGTGAAGTCAATTTTTTATTAGGCATCTCATAAAGCTTCTCCTCACTTATTTTTTTTTCTTTTTCTCTCTTTTTTTTCTTTCCTTATATTTTATGATCTTTTCAATCCTTTTTTTCTTTTCTTTTCTTTTTCAAGTGAGGATTACTTTATCTTGATAGCCTTTAATAATTTTGAACTTCACTATCTTCTTCTTAAAGTCAAAACTCTATACTTTTCTTCACTTTATAAATTCATATTAGTTTATGATTTTTCATAAAGTCTCATTCTTTTCTTCTTACATGAAACTCTAAATTTTTAATACTTCATAAATACAATTTTTTTTACTTTAAATAGAAAATCATAGTCTTGTCCTATCATACCAAATACCTTTAACTTTAGAATTGACCTTCATTATTAAAAAAATAACATTTTACCTAAATTTACCACAATATTTATAAACATAAGTATAGTCATTTAAAATTAAATGTTAATATCCTGGGCCATGTTAAATTATTGAGCCATGTTATATTATTGTTAAAAATATAGTTACTTAAGGATAAATAAAATTTAGTTTACTCCTTTTAACAAGAAATTTTTCTTTCCCCCAAACTTAAGTTTTTAGGTGATTTGAAAGATATTTTTAGTATAACATTTAGTAGGTGAAAGAAAATAGAACAGTAAATGCATGAAAATAAAAACTGACATGTAGAGGATTTCTGACTATGAAACTAGGCTCTAGTATACTTCAGACAAAAACTGTAAAACCACATACAGGCTTTAAAGAATTAACTAAAACATAATATATTCTAGAGAACTTGCTGAGAATTAAAAACGTAAATACAAAAATTGAAAAAACTAAACTCCAAACTATACTGAAAATACTAAAAATGCAGAAAAAATGAAAGTCTACAATACCATTACAAATTCAGTTACAAACAGTTACTATTACAAATTCAGTTCACAACACAACATAAAAGTTTTTACTATAACAGTTTTCAAATGAAAGTACATCACAATACAAACAACAACAACAACCAAATATCAAAAACAAACTAAACTAGACTCATAAAATATTAATCCTAATCTTCTTCCTCTTCATCATTTGGTTCCAATTTTTCTTCTTCTTCTTCTTCTTCTTCTTCATCATCATCATAAATGGGAGTATAGGGAGTGAAACTTGGGCTAGAAGGAAAGTCCACATTGGGTTCACCCCTAAGATGTCTTACCATGGCATTCTCAAATTCAATATCATGTTGTACTCTCCTTTGCTGATATTCATCATTATGTGTAGTCCTAGCTCCTATCTCTCCAAACTGAGTTTGAATATTAAATATATCCATTTGTTGAATCATGAGTTGGTCCATAATACCTTCAAGCAATGTAGATTGAGAAGTAGATGCCCCTGCAATAGATGTATAAGGCCTATCCCTTCTTCCACTTCTAAACTCAACAAATGATTCTACACTTTGAATCGTATGCCTCCCAATTAGATTTTGCAGCTGTAATCTCTCTTCATATCTATGGGAATCTACTCGTAATTGTTCTCATATAGTGAAAATCAAGGTAGGGTATCCCAAACCTCCAGGTGTAGAACTACCAGCTATACTCCGAGCATGCTGAACTATATGTACACCAAGATCTATTGCCTTCATATTCTTAATGCAAGAGTTTAGTACAACTTTATCTTTTGTAACATCAGTCAAATGATTTCCTGGCAACAGTCTGACAGAATGTAAAAGGTGCCATACTTTTGACTGAATAGTCAACATGGAAGCAGAGAAATTAACTATCTTATTATTCTTAGTTTTCCACTCTCTTCTTCCATGAGTCAAAAAATGCAATTACTTCCTCTAGTGATGAATCAATTATCAAATATGCAATGTATTCATCATCAAACACGTTTCTAAGGCCATAAAAAGCATTGATCCTTTCAGCGAAAAATTTGACCTGCTTACACCTCACAAAGATATGATCTTTAGCACTGAACCTCAGGTTTGCATAAAACTCTTGAACCATCAAGAAAATTGTTACAACAATGAAGTAGCAGAATCTTTTCCAATTTCAGGCAAGAATCAGTCTCTCGTCCTTGCCACCTAGGTTTGCAAACACCCGTTCTTAAATAATTTTTTCCTTACCATCTGAGTATTGTAACAATGTTGGACTTTGAAACTAACAAATCTTCATGCATTGAATTCCTCAGATGGCCTTCCTCTCTTAACTCAAGGAGCCATTTAAAAATTCAATGAAAATCTAAATATAGTCCAAATAAATCACAAAATCAAAAATCTAACTCCTCAAGCAAGATTATTGGTAAGAAACTTTTCACCAAGAGTTTTCTTCAAGTTTTTTCATAAAAAAATCCCAAATTTGGGATTTCACAAATCCATGGTGAAAATGAAAAATTTCCAAGTTAAAGTGAAGCTCCTACCAAGAGAAGATGAAATCTATGGTTTTTAGCCTATGAATCCTTCTCTTTCACCCAAAAGAAGGCGACTCAAGTAGCAAAAAAAGAGTTTGTCCATGCGATTACACAATTTTTTAGGCAATAAATCATGTTTAAACTTTTGGTGCATCATGCGCCAAGGCTCTGTAAATTTTTGCTCTATGCGCCAATCTGACACATCATGCGCAAAAGCTTAAATTCTCCATATTTTGATTTCTATGGAAATCTGCTCCATACCGCTTTACGTCAACCTCTATTTGACTCAAATAAACCTTTTTAAGCATATATAAACATCACAATATCACAAAACATTCACAAACAACACAAAAATCACATTTATATATAAAATTCGTGCTATTACAAACTAACAATTTTCAAGCCAACAAAAATCAAATTAAGTGTTTTAATGCAAACCAACATCTTAACACTGAAATCTAAACATCAAAATTCAAAGCATAAACATATATAGTGTTCATTAGAAAGGAAATGCAATCCAACTTAACAAATTAAAACAATAGGACAAAACAAAACGTTCCATGCATAAATTAAGATCAAACATCTTCTTCACTATTGTCTCCTAGATATCTCCCATAGATTGGTAGTGCACATACATGTTGTGGAAGGGTCGATATGAAAATTCATCAATTGAATTTTCTTCCTCAATCTAAGCATGTTTACCAATCCATCTTCAATATGCCATGTATTTCAAGTCCAGTTGTAGATTCATTCACAATCAAACCCAAAACCGATTTCACAATAATAGCTCCAACATCAATAGGTTTTCCAGTTAGAATGCAATAATTTACAATAGCTCACTCCTTTGCTACCTTACTAATTTTCATGGTAGGCAGTTATATTGATGAAATGAAGAAGCCCAATTTCCATCATTCGTAAGGTAGTGGTAGAGTTCATTCATATTCTCTCTTGTAGGGGTAAAGTTTGCGTAAAGGTAGATAGACACATTTTTAATCATAAACATCTCATTTATTCTTGAAGGATATTCTTAAAGGAGTTAATTGTACAAACTTGCCTCGCACATAAATCATCCTTGGTTGATCCCATGAAGATTTACTTAAAATTCTCTTACTACAGGAACAATAATAGCAACCATAGTGTATCAAAGCACTTTCCAATGCCTCTGCGCAATAGTCTCATCTACTCGAGTATTCAACATGTTGAATCCTTGATTCATAAATCCCCTTTCTTTGATAAGCCTCTTCTTCATTAGAACTCGATTGTGTAACTTCTGCGTATCAAAATCGACGAACTTTCTCTGGTTGAAAATTCTAAATCTAGTAGAGTTCTTAGAGTGGGAAGTCATAGGATTTAAAAGTGGTGACTCTTCTCTTGTTTTCCCCCCTAAAATATGGTTTGGAGTCGGTCTTAAGGAGTTATATGAAGAAGAAAATGCCAAAAAATGCCAAAAACTGCCATTTGACAAGTTTTAAACTTTTTTGGACCTGTGGCACATCATGTGCCAGCTCTTTGGAAAGTGACAGATCATGCGCCAGTTCCAAAATTTTTCCTGTTTTGATTTTGATACATTAAATTTTCGTCATTTTGATTTTGATACATTGAATTCTGAGATCCTCAAATTTTTATATAAAATTAGGCAAATAAAGATTTTTCTAAATAGTTTATCAAATACACAGACTACAAAAATGCATAAAAATAAATAAACATAGAATATTTCAAACAAAACAAACTCAAAAACCACAAAGCGCTTGGTTTAATGTCATCAGCTCGGCATTGCCAGTCTTATTCTGGGTGACCCAACGTTACAGTTTCTTTAAAAGCTGGTCTTTGACCATCAAAATATGATTTTAATCAGTGTCCATTCACTTCAAACATTCGTCCAATTGTGGAATCTTCAATAACAACTGCCCATAAGGATAGACTTTTATAACTCTGAATGACCCTTTCCACCTAGACTTCAATTTTCCAGTAAATAATTTCAATCTTGTATTATATAATAAAACTTCCTGTACATGTTCAAATTCTCTTTTTATTATCTTCTGATCATGCCATTCTTTCATCATTTCCTTATAACTCCTTACATTATCGTAAGATTCATTCCTAATTTCCTTAAGCTCATTTGATTGTCATAATCTTTTCTCACCAGCTTCTTTCAAATTGAAATTGAATGCTTTTATTGCCAAATAAGTTTTATGTTCCAGTTCAACTGGTAAGTGATAAGTCTTCCCAAAAATTAGTCTATAAGGGGACATTCTTATCGGTGTCTTATAGGTTGTCATGTATACCCATAATGTAGTATACAATCTAGTAGACCAATACATTTTACTAGGATTAACACTCTTTTCCAAAATTCTTATAATTTTACGATTAGATACTTATGCTAAACCACTAGTTTAGGGATGATAAGCAGTTGCAATTTTATGCATTATATTATATTTTTCCACAAATCTTGCAACTGTTACGTTCTTAAAATGAGATCCTCCAACGGTATTGATTACTCTCGGCATTTCATATCTTATTAAAATATTTTTAATTAAAAATTTTGAAACACTCTGAGCAACACATTGAGATAAACGGATTTCTTCAATCTATTTTGAAATGTAATCCACTGCAATAAATATCTATATATTTACAAATGAGGGTATAAATGGTCCCATAAATTTCAATTTGCA
>NW_018252044.1:0-4571 GCF_001263595.1 Phalaenopsis equestris | reverse complement strand
ACCAATATACCTTATAATATCAGCATACCAAGGTATTTCCCATCCCTTTACATCATAAAGTCGTTCATCATTAAAATTTTTATTAATTTATCTTTCCATGTCAAGCATTTCTTCTTGTTTAATTCAGACAAATGTTCAATAATTTGATTATCAATCCCTTTCTTATCAACTACCACTAAATCAAACTCTTGCATCAGAAGTACCCATTTAATTAATCTTGTTTTAGCTTCCTTCTTTAGTATCAAATATTTATTATCTTAATAGTCGAATGGCCAGTATGCACAACACATTTAGCTCCAATCAGATATGATCTAAACTTAACAAAAGCATACACAATAGCTAATAACTATCTTTAAGTGGTAGTGTAATTAATTTGAGCATCATTAAGAGTATTACTAGCATAGTATTGAACTTTAAAAATCTTATCATATCTCTACCCTAAAACAGCTCCAATTGCATAATCACTAGCAGCACAAATTAATTCAAAAGGTTTCTCCCAATCAATTGAAACAATTATAGGAGTAGTGATCAATTTTTTCTTTTAAAGTTTCAAAGGCTTGAAGGAAATCTTGATTAAAGTCAAATTTTGTAACTTTTTTCAAAAGTTGGCATAAACATTTAGTAAATTTTATAAAATTTTTAATGTATCTCCTGTAAAATCCATCATGTCTTAGAAAGCTCCTAACTCCTCTTACTGTGGTCGGTGGAGGTAGGTTTGATATAACATGTATTTTTGCAGGATCTACTTCCATGTCATTTTCTGAGATTTTATACCCAAGAATAATTCCTCCTGGAACCATAAATTGACATTTTTCCCAAGTCAATATGAAATTAATCTTTCCACAACATTCTAGAACCTTTTCAAAATGATTTAGACATATTTTGAGTGAAGTTCCAAATATAGAAAAATCGATCGTAAAGAGTTCAATCCCTTTTTCAATTAAATCACTCAAAATTGACAACATACATCTTTGAAATGTTGTAGGTGCATTACAAAATCAAAAATGCATTCACCGAAAAGTAAAAATTCCATAAGGACTAGTAAATGTTGTTTCATCTTGATCCTCTGGAGCAATTAGTATTTGATGATAACCAGCGTATCCATCTAGAAAAAAAAAATATTTATGCCCAGCTAATCTATCCAACATCTACACCAAAAAGGGTAAGGAAAATGGTCATTTCTGGAGACATAATTTAATTTTCTATAATCTATGCAGATTCGCCAACCAGTGACTTGTCTTGTTGATATTAATTCATTATTCTCATTTTTCACTACAATCACACCTCCTTTCTTTGGAACATAGTGAATTGGACTAATCGAAGCACTATCTGAAATAGGATATATTATTCCAGCATCTAACCAATTTAAATTTTCTTTCTTTACAACTTATTTCATGATAGGATTCAATCTCCTTTGAGGATCTGCCCCAGGCTTATGGTCATCTTCCATTATCAATCTGTGCATGTAGATTGAATGACTGATTCTCTTAATATAGGCTAACATCCTCCAAAAACTTTCTTATAGTTTCTTAAAGTCACCAATAATTTTTCCTTCTTGAGCTTCAGTTAAACTTGAGGATATTATAATAGGTAATGTTGTTGAATTCCCTAAATTTGCATACTTTAAATGCATTGGGAGCACCTTCATCTCAACTTTAGGAGGTTTTTCATCTGAAGGGATCAGAGGCTTACTATTTTTAGTAGTGTCCAAAATCTCAAAACTTTTCTAAACATAATTTGAATCCTCAATATTTATCTCACTTGATTTATCTTGCAAATCAATTTCTTTTTCATCCTACAGTTTTTTTTAATTTCTTATAACTTCACACATTTCTCAGAAATGATTAACAATTAAATAATCAATAATATCCATTCTACAGCATTTATCATCTTTTGCTTTAGTTGGATACATAGAAGATTTAAGCACTTTAAATGTGACTTCTTGGTCATTAACTCTCATGGTTAACTCTCCTTTCTGCGCATCTTTCATTGTTCGTTTACTGAAAAGGAAATGTCTCCCTAGAATGATAGAAATTTCTTTATCTCTCTTCTAGTGGCTAAGAATGGTCTTCCTAAAATGATAGGAATTTCTTTATCTTACTCCTTATTTAATACAATAAAGTCCTTAGGAAAAATAAATTTATTGACTTTTACCAAAATATCTTCTATAACTTCATTAGGATAGGTAATTGAATGATCAGCTATTTGAAGAGTTACAGTTGTAGGTGAATATCTCCGAAGCCCAACCTTCTGAAAATTGATAACGACATAAGATTAATATTGGCTCCTAAATCACATAAAGCTTCTCAATAAAATTTTTCGCCAATAACATAAGTAATTCTAAAACTTCTAGGTTCTTTATGTTTTTCAAGAAGCTTTTTTTTATTATAGCGCTGCACTCTTCACTGCGTGCAACAGTCTCAATATCTACAAAATTCCTTTCCTTATTAAGTGTATTCTTCATGAACTTCACATAGCTTGGCATTTGTTCCAAAGCTTCAATAAATGTAATGTTTATCATTAATTTCCACAAATTTTCCAAAAATTTCAAAAATTGATTATCTCTATGTTTGTGCTTCAATATTTGAGGAAATGGAAGTCGTGGTCTTCCTACAGTGATTTTCATTGATTTAATAAGATTTTCTGCTTCAAATTGAAAATATTCTCCAGATTTTTCTTTTTCCACCTCATCTTTTTCAACTTTAACTTCTTGTTGAACTCTATTTTCTATTTCTTTTCCACTTCTCAGTTAAATAGATTTAATTTTCTCTTTGTTCTGATCTTTAGGATTTACTTCAACATTAAAAGGAAATGATCCTGGAGGTCTATTGTTAAGTGCAGTAGCAATACATCCCAATTAATTTTCCATGTTTATGATAGCAGCTCCTTGACTTTGTAAATGACTATCTATTTACAATATCATTTCTTCCATTGATACCTTTTTCTCCTTACTCTGTAAATTATTAAAACCTGGCGGGTAATAAAGTTTATAAGCTTGATTCCCTTAATTGTTGGAGTTTCCCAATGGGTTTACAATAGTCTTGTTTACCCATTACAGATTTACAACATTAGAATTATTATTACTCCAACTAAAGTTTGGATGATTCTTCCAACCAGGCTTATAATAATTTACATAAGGGTTATTAGAGTGATTGTTTATAACATTAAAGTCTCATAAGAAGCTTGAGACTCTATCATTTTCCCATGAGTTTTCTTCAAGCATAGATGTTATCTAAGAATAATTCTTTCTATATTGATATATCTTCTTTGATATAACATCTATTTGGGTAGCTAAAGTAGACATAACATCACAATCATGAATATTAGCTACTCTTTTTGGGTTTACCCTTTCAGAGGGCCATTAAAAATTATTTGTAGCAATCTGTTCAATTAATGCTTTATCAAATGGTTTTGACATTAATGATCCACCATTAATGATCCACCAATAACAGCATCCACCAATAACAGCATCAATAATCAATCTAAGAGATCCAACCAACCCATCTTAAAAAGTTTTTACTATTGACCAATCTGGCAATGCATGGTGTGCGCACTTTATAAGGAGATCTTTAAATCTTTCTAAGGCTTCATAAAAAGATTCCCCTTCAAACTGACAAAAAGATGTGATATCATTTCTAAGCTTAGCAGTTTTTTAAGGTGGGAAATATTTAGATAAGAATTTTTGTGATAAATCTCCCAATGTTCTGATAGATCTAGGTGCTAATAAGTTTAACCACATCTTAGCTTTATCCATTAGTGAAAAAGAAAAAAGTCTAAGCCTAACAGCATCATTCGACACTCCATCATATTTAAATGTGGCATATAATTTTAGAAAGCTAACAAGATGTAAATTAGGATCTTCAGTAGGTGTTCCCCCAAACTGATTGTTTTGAACAATTTGGATAATAACAATTTAAGCTCAAATGAATTTGCAGCTACAGTAGGCTTTTGAATACTCAAATGCATTTCATTTGCTACAGGATTAGCATAATCTCTTAAAGGTCTCTAATGATGTTCATTTTCATTTCTAGCATTGTTTAAATTACAAGCCATTTTGCTAAAATAATCTTATTTTGTTGTTTTCAAAATTTTCCAACAATTTTTTCTAACTCAGAATCGTAAGGTACTAAATTTTCATATCTTACACTACGCAAAAAAAAATAAAGTAGATAATTAAAAACATGCAACCTCACTTAAATAAAAAAAATTTCAATCTAAACTACAAACACTCTTTATTTTATTTTATTTTATTTTTTTTTTGAAATAAAATAAAGTAAAATACTAATATTTTACGTTTCTTCCCCGGAAACGGCGCCAAACACTAGTTGCAGGCGAATTTAGAGTGAGAATTTTGCAAATATTTTTCAATATTACAAAGTTACACACGAAAGATATATAATAAATATGCAATATAATCCCAACAAAAATACTTTTTTTGAAAATAATTTATCTTTTAAAACGCTTTTTAAACCGCCAAATCCCCTTTAAAATTAACGCAAGTTTACGTATCACTCAAGTAATAAAGAGCTCTAATAAAGTCCTAGATAACAATCTCACAGGGAAGTTGGAAA
>NW_018252043.1:34196-34576 GCF_001263595.1 Phalaenopsis equestris | reverse complement strand
CCAATAAAATCCAGCTTGTAAAATTTTATGAGCAGATTTATCAATCCCAAAGTGTCCTTCAAATTCATAATCATAACATTTCTGAATGATTAGCTCAGTTTCTTCAGAAGGTACACATCTTCTCATAATCAGATCTTTACATTGTTTATATAAATAAGGCTCATCCCAAAAATATGCTTTCGCATCATGAATAAATTTCCTTTGTTGCTGCAAGGTGGCAAAATATCACTTACAATATAGTTAACAATATCGGCATACCATGGTATTTTCCACTCATTAATATTATAAAGTTGTTCATCAAGAAAACTGTCTGTAATTTCATTATCAGTGGCAGATCATTCATGATATTCTAATCTCAACAAATGATTAGCAATTTGATT
>NW_018252043.1:32965-34146 GCF_001263595.1 Phalaenopsis equestris | reverse complement strand
GTATCCATCTAATCAACCTTAGTTTGACATCCTTCTTTTGCATCAGATATTTAATAGCAGAGTGATCAGTATGCACAAAACATTTAGCTCCAATTAAATAAGATCTAAATTTATCTAAAGCATACACAATAGCTAGTAACTCTTTTTCAGTGACAATATACTTAATTTGTGCATCATTAAGAGTTTTACTAGCATAGTATATAACTTTAGAAATCTTTTCATACCTTTGTCCAAGAACGACTCCAATAACATTATCACTAGCATCACGCATCAGTTCAAATGGTTTCTCCCAGTTAGGTGAAACTATAATAGGGGTTGTGATTAATGTTTCCATTAATAACTCAAAGGCATTTAAACAACCTTCAGTAAATTCAAATTTCTTGTCCTTTTCTAAAAGTTGGCATAGAAGTTTGGCAATTTTTGAAAAATCTTTAATAAAATGCCTGTAAAATCCAACATGTCCAAGAAAACTCCTATCCTCTCTTACATTAGTAGGAGGTGCTAGTTTAGATATAAATTGATTTTTTGTAGGGTCTGCTTTCGTACCATCCTACTATCTTTCGAAATTTTATGCCCTAATACAATTCCACCTGCAACCATAAATTGACATTTCTCCCAATTCAGAATAAATTAGTTCTTCGCACAACTCTAAAACTTTTTCCAAGTAATTTAAGCATGCGTCAAATAATGTTCCAAATACAGAGAAATCATCCATAAATACTTCCAATCCATCATCAATTAACTTACTAAATATGGACATCATACATCTCTGGAATGTTGCAAGTGCATTACATAATCCAAAAGGCATTCTTAAAAGCAAAAGTTCCAAAAGGACTAGTAAATATTGTCTTTTCTTGATCCTCAAGAGCAATAGAAATTTGATGGTAACCGGTATATCCATCTAAAAAATAAAAATATTTTTTATTGTGCCAAACAAGTCTATCCACTATTTGATCTAAAAAGGATAAAGGGAAGTGATCTTTCCTGGTAACAGTGTTTAATTTTCTATAATCAATGCAAATACGCCACCCACTAACTTGTCTGATAGGTATTAATTTGTTATTTTCTATTGTTTCAACAGTCACTCCTCCTTTCTTAGGAACACAACGAACTGGACTTACCCACGCACTATCTAAAATAGGATATATAATTCCAGTGTCTAACCATTTCACAATTTCTTC
>NW_018252043.1:32231-32532 GCF_001263595.1 Phalaenopsis equestris | reverse complement strand
TCTTCAAAATGTTCTTTAAAATGTTCATTCAATAGATGTTCACTAATTTCCATGCGAAAAAATTCATTATCTCTTTCAATAGCAGGGTATTTCATAGATTTCGCAATATTAAAAGTCACTTCTTGATCGTTACTCTCATCATTAATTCTCCTTTTTGAATATCTATCATAGCTTTTCCAGTAGCTAAAAATGGTCTTCCTAAAATGATAGATATTTCTTTATCTTCCTCCATATCTAAAACAATGAAATCCACAGGAAAGATAAATTTATCCACTTTTACTAACACATCTTCTATAACTCC
>NW_018252043.1:29745-30429 GCF_001263595.1 Phalaenopsis equestris | reverse complement strand
ACATCAGGATTTTGGATAGATAAGTGAATTTCATTTGCTGTAGGATTTGCATAATCTCGTAGGGGTCTAGGTTGGTGTTCATTCTTTATTCCTTAATTGTTTAGGTTGTTTTCCATTGTATCAGAATTTCTAGGTTCTCTTCTTAATCTTCTAATCTTTCTAACAGTGCGTTCTAATTCTGAATTGTAGGGTATAAGATTTTCAGGTCCAAATTTACGCATACAATTTGAAATGAGTACACAGTAATATAACTAACTAAATATGAAAATAAGTTGTAATTCAAGTAAAAATTTTCTAATAATTCTAATTTGTTTGTTACTCTAATTGTAATTTTTGTTTACTCATTCCCCTGACAACGATGCAAAAAACTTGATTGCGACTTTATATATGCTTAAAAATATAAGTATTTAATATTGTTGCTAAAAGATTTAATTCCTCAACAGTATAGATTCGATAAATATGGATGTAATAAATATTCAATAATTGTAAAGTAACACTTATCAATGCAAGTATACGTATCGCTCAAGTAATATAGGGCTCTAATTGAGTCCTAGATATCGATCCCACAGGGAGTAATATTAGAACTACGAACTAAGACTTTAGAAAAGTAATATTTTAATTGCAATAATGAAGTTCAATTTGTTTATCTGTCACTAATAGGCAATTGAAATAAATATGTAATTT
>NW_018252043.1:16254-29575 GCF_001263595.1 Phalaenopsis equestris | reverse complement strand
CAAATAGGAGCATACCTATTCTTTACCCTTTGGTCCAGGCATAAAGAATATTAACTAATCCTACGCTTGTTTACTGAATCTGCCACTAGCCTGGGAGGATACCGGCTCTCACTTCAGAGCTCCCATGTTCCTCTTGCCTGAGGGCTAACATCTACACTTCAGCACCCAAACGATAGGGCCGAATTGGGGATTTTAGTCTGTCACTCTAAAATCTCCAATTCTACGCCCGATAATATTATTTCCTTATTCATTTGCGCCCAACTTCCAAGGACTTTGACCTCGGACCTCCCTAAATCTTGGATGTAATCTTCATTTTAGTAGTAAAACTCAACATATTTTAACAAATTAATTGGCCAGATTGAAAGTAAATTACGATTTAAGTGAAACGATCATCACAACTTCTTTAACATTCTTATGGCACAACCAATTCAAATCACCATTTCACAAAATCTCAAGACAAGGAGAAAGAGAGAGAAAACTACTCAGAACTCATGGAGAAGAAACGACAAAACTTGGAATTTATATATAAAAGCAAAGTCATACAAACTTGAATAAGTAAATACAACTTGTATCTAATTCCTCCCTAAGCAAACTCCTCAAAGTTCCTTTAAATCTCTTCCTTTCTTTACAGTACACATAATTCTCCTTTGAAGCAGCAAGAAGGAAGAAATATCTCACTTTCCTTCCACTCTTACAATCTCTAGAAGAATTCCTCACTATTTTAACACACTATTGAAAACTTTGTAACCTCCAGGAACACTTTCCCGGACTTCTCGGCTCTTCAATTTTTGGCCAAAACATTCTTTTAAAGTTGTGGATGAGCTTTCCCAAGAGTTGCCTAAGCATCCCTTCAAATTTTGGCCTTATCCAAACCCTGATTGGGCATAACCGCCGAGCCGTCGGCGGCCTCGAGGGCGCCATCGGCGGACCTTCTTAATGAATTAATTCTGGAGTCTCGGGAAAATCTCACCGTCGGCAAGGTCGATGGTGCTGTCGGCGCCCTAGTTTACTTCTGCACATTTTGATGCTTTTCGCTCCAAATTCGCTCCTTTTTTCATCTTTTTGCTCCAATGACCCTTATTCATCATTCCTGCAACAAAACATAAAAAATACCTTTTTTAAAAGTGCAATATCATCAAAAATAGTATAAAATAGGTATGAAAATCTCAACATATTTTCCTCTGGTCACCTAGCGCAACTGAAGATCAAACCCATGACCTGAGGGGACTTACAGTGAACCCAGACAACCAACAAGCATAATTGATTAGTAGTATTTTGAGCCAAAATGAGCTAAGAACGAATCGAGCCAAAACGAGCCGGAACAAATCTTTGTTCTTGTTGTTCGTGTTTGGCTTGTTAACTTAGTGAGCGAGCCAAACACGAGCTTCTTAACGAGTCGAACATGAGTTGTCACGAACAACTAGCTGTTTTGACAGCCCTAGAAAGGACCCATTTTCCAACTTTTTAGTACCGGATTCCCATGTTTACTTTTCAAAAATTTATTTAAATTTCCTGCAAATATATTATGTTTTATGATGTTAACCATGCAACGGTAGTAGAGGCCAAGATACACATTTATATATTTTGTAAAGAAGTTTTATTTATTTACTTTACAACATTTTCTTACTTGAACTTATTTACCTCATATGAAAAACAAAACACATTTGTAAAATTAAACAAATTTTTCAAAAACAAGGAAAACATAATACGACCTCTTGAATTTACGGGAGCCCCTTAGGAAAACATAATACGACCTCTTGAATTTACGGGAGTCCCTCGGATGAGATAACCTATGGTTGCTAATGAGATCTCCCCAGAAAATGTTCCGAACTTTTTCTTTCCCATTTAACATTATTTTTTCCAGCCTTGAAATTCCTAAACTCTAAAATTCTTGAAGACAATACTTTCTAATCTAAATTGAGAGTTTTCTTAGGTGATCTCGGTCATTAAAGATGTAATTAACTATAGGGGCTTGCCCTTATTGGAAACTTTAGAACCCAGTTTAATATAAACCCTATCTAATCTTTCAAATTATATAGGAGAAATTGGTTCTCAACATAATGGTTTTGCAGACTAAAAAGGATGTCATAAACTCTTTAGTTTATTTAATCAAGCCTTTATAATAAATAATTTTACTCCTCATGTTAGATGCATTACTTGCGGTGTTGTTCTTGTATATTTAAACTATTGCCTATATGAGATCGATTCAGTCTCGTATTTTCAAAATTGAACTATTAATTTTCAAAATTATGATATATATTTTAAATTAAGAATATTCTTTCCAAAAAGGTGACCGATAAAAGCTTCCTAAAAAACTTAAAGATCCTGGTAGCTTTACTATTCCATGTATTATAGGAGAAAGATTCTGTGGAAAATCCTTATGTGATCTAGCAGCAAGCATTAACCTCATGACATTATCGACATTTAGAAAGTTGGGCTTAAGAGAGATTTCACCCACTATTGCAACCCTGTAATCAGTTGATTGATCGATTACTTATTTTAAAGGGGTTATAGAAGATGTATTAGTGAAAGTAGATAAATTTATCTTTCCTGTGAATTTCATTGTTTTTGATATGAAGGAAGATAAAAATATATCTATCGTTTTAGAGAGACCTTTTCTTAGCTCTGGACGTGTACAAAAAGATGAGTTATTCATGAGAGTTAATGAACAGAAAGTTACTATTAATGTGTTAAAGTCAATGAAATATCCAACAAAAAAATGATGATAAATGTTACAGAATGGAGATTCTTGATTATTTAATTGATAGTCATTTTCAAGAAAGCCTTAAAGTAAAAAAAAACAACACTAACCGGAGACTGATTTTCAAGATATTTCAAATACGATAAACACTTAGGATTTAAATTATGTCCAAGGAAGTTTTGAAATTTGAGATGCTACTAAAAATAGTAAACCTCTTATTCTATCAATTGAAAAATCTCCTGAACTTGAGTTGAAGGTTTTCCCTAACCCTACACATTTAAAGTATGACTCTCTAAGGGACTCATTAACATTACCTATTATAATATCCTCAGACTTAACTAATAATCAGAATGAGAAATTATTGAAAACTTTGAAAAATTACAAGAAAGCCTTTGGATGGACATTAGCATATCTTAATGGTATCAACCCTTTTATTTGTATGCATATAATTTTAATGGAAGATAATCATCAAACTAGGTCAAATCCTCAAAGGAGATTGAATCCTATAATGAAAGATGTTAAAAAAGAAATTTTAAAGTGGTTAGTTGCTGGAATCATTTATCATATTTAAGATAGTACTTGAGTTTGTCCAATTCACTATGTGCCTAAGGAGGAGTGACTATAGCTATTATTGAAAGGAAAGAATTAATTCCAAAAAAATAAGTCACTAGGTGCTGAATCTCTATTGATTTTAGAAAATTAAATCTCTCCACAAGAAATGATCACTTTCATTTATCTTCTCTGGATCAAATGTTGGATAGGATAGTTGGGTGACCCAACCCGCAATTACGTAGATTTCTATGTTCGAAAAGATTGCCAAAAACTTGGTCCAAATTATATTTAGTGACTAGTGTAAACAAATAAAATAATTTAGAAAATAGAAGATGAGCTTTCACACTAGGGGTACTACACATTTATACATATCACTTCAATTAATATAGAGTTTTCCTTAAAAACCTCTGTATCGATCCCACCGGGAAGCCATATCTTTTTATAATGACTTAGAAAAGTTTTTATTATAAACCACAAACACAACTTATAGGAGATAAATTTCAAAATTTTTAGTAAGAAAAAAGCTAAATTTATGCATGATTTGATTATAAGCAGAAAGTAAATGCAAAATAATAATATATATATATAAGTTTCAAATGCTATAAAAAGATCTTTCCCCTTGCATAGAGATGATAATCAATGTAAAAATTGAATGTTTAAAAATTAAAAGTGTAATTGTGACAAATAGGAGCATACATATTCTTCACCCCCTCTCGGCGTTTGTAAAGAATGTCGGCTAGCCTAAAGTTAGTTTCAACTAGTGTAGAAGTGTTGGATAGATTCTAGCATCTCAGTTACAGATTATCCACTGCACCCTACCTATAAGACCTACTAAGGATGCTTAGATCTAAACTTCAAACTAAAATGATAAGAATCTATCATGTCACCGTAGAAACATCACTTCTATGGCCAATAAAATTATCTCCCTATCTATTTGCACTAACAAGTGAACTGAGCACCATACTACATTCGTGAAGGTCAATGTGGCATTCACAAGTTGAATGAAATCATAGCCCTCCTGGGTTTATATGTTTTGCAACAAATGTTAGCCTCACAAGTGGACAAATTGCGAAGTCAATGAAGTTCAAGTGAAAGTGGCATCACAATTTTAAAGAATAAATATAAGTCTTTAAACCATTCATACATTACACATGATCGTTTCTCATAGCAAGAAAAAGCAAGGAAACTACTCAAAATTCATGGAGATAAAATAAAAACACATGAATTTATATTAATAATCAAGTTCACAATAGATAATAGTTGACCTCACTTTTGGTTGAGGTTTAGTTTTTCTCTTTAGTAGTTTAAGGTCTAGCCATAGGAGTTTCCTATTGACTATTCTTAGAAAACTAGACAAGGAATGCTCATCATTAGAAACTAAACTTTTCTCTACTCAACTTGAACTTCCACATATTGGTCCTAACCTCTAGCACTTAGTAGGTGGGGTCACTATGGGGGAACTCAAGATGAGTTACCCTTAGGAGTGTTAGACCTTAGGGTTGACCCTGGGTGTTAGTCTAGGGCTTAGGCACTCACTTGCAATCACTAGCCTAAGCCTGGAATTTCTAGGCTCTGGTCCCTTGATATTTTTGGGAGACTCTTGTAGGTGGTCCCCTAAACCCATTAGCCCTGGGCTACGGTTTGGCTAAGACCACTACATAGAAGACCCAAGATGGGGTTTCCATTGGTCCATGGCTTATTAATGGTAGTTGGCACTCTAACTCTACCAAGACACCCAGCCCAGCCTTTTGTCCCTAAATTCCCCCAAATTACCAAAATACCCTTCTTTACCCCAAAATTCCAAAAACTCCAAAAAATCCCAAAAAAATTCCAAAACCTCCCAAATATTCTCATTTTCATTTTTCTCAATAACATGACTCAATTTTGCCAATTTGGCCATCTTTGACCAAAACCCCCAAATTTCCCTTTAAAGTCCCATATTTTCCCCAAATTACCCTAAATATCTATCCAATTGGTCTCAAATTACCCAAATTTCAATTTTAAACTAAAATTCACCCTTGATGTGACCAATCTAGACCAAATCCAAGCTCAATTGGTCCATGATTTGAACCCAATTTTGAGCCAAACCAAAAACTAAATTTTGGCCCTATGACTTGGTTCCACCAAATTGAACCCATGGTCCACTCAATTGGCCACTATGTTTATTGAAAAACCTTCATAACATCCCCATACATCAAACTTGACCTTAAATTGGCCTTGGTGAGGCCTCAATTTCATTTGATTTCAACCTAAGTCCAAAAGCCCCAAATTTACCCCAAATTGATGGCCTTAGTCCCAAAATTTCCACTCTATCCCTTCTTGAAAAGTCTTCACAACATCTCCCTTGATCATGCAGACCATTCAATTTGGACATAGACCAAAGCTAGCCCAACCTAGACCCATGTCTAACCCAACATGCCCAAATTGGCCAAATTTTAAGAATCCCTCAAATTTACCTACCAATTGAACTCAAAATCACTTCAACCCTTCACCAAAAATCTTCATAACAATCATCTATATAATGGTGATCAATTAATTTTGTCAATTTACATGGCTAACCTAGCCCTAACCTTAACTTACCTGAACCCATGCATTAAACATGACCAAACCACCCTAAAGCAATCAAATTAACTTCACCTCAGCCATTGGTTAGACCCTAAGACTGAGCCAAAACCCTTCTAAACCACCTAAACTAAGCCATGGACCAAAAGTGCCCCAAATTAAGGGATATTATTTTCAAAAATGCACATGCTTATGATACCCTTACCAAAACTAAACCCCATTGCATTAAATTGCTTTGACAGATTCCCCTGGATGCCCTCAGCACCTAGCCACCTCCCCCTGCCATGGCTAGCCAGCCTGGTCAGTGAAGGATCTTAAAACTGAGAGCCACCCCTATGGAACATCACCCAAATCAAACCTAGAGGCCAGCTCAACCAAATTAAATTTTATAGCTCTTTTTCCCTCCACCAAAGCAGCACAATCCACCCCCTAATTAGCCATGACAGACACCCCTTTGCCGTTTTTATAAAAAGCACCTCCCACGGCCATGGAGGTAGGTGCTTAAAATTTCTTGGAGAGACCTCTCCAAACTGACCACAGAGCTTCCCTAAGATCCCCTCAGTGCATTCCAACTATTTTCCCTCACCACTTTCCACTGCCGGAGTTCAATTTTGAGCTCAAAATCATGCTGAAAAATAGGACAGAGCCCAATATTTTCCACTGCCGGAGTTCAATTTTGAGCTAAAAATCATGCTGAAAAATAGGACAGAGCCCAATACACCTTCACAACCCACCAAACTCAAATTAACTTCACCCACACCTTCACAACAGTGAAAGAAGCTTAAGCCTTATCAAATCCCCCTTTCAGAGAGCCTCTACCATAGCTCTAGACCAACACCCAAATCCGATCGTGATTGAAATCATACATAAGCCTTACACCAAGACCAGAGACTCAATCACTAGTCTCTTTGGATCACGACGAACGTGCCAAGACTCTCTGATCAAAGCTTCACTTCTCAGAGCAAAGGTATAAAACTTCTCTTCCTCCCGAGCCTATTTGAACTCTCCATTTATTTTGAGTTGATTTCATGGCATCATAACCTTATGGATGTGATCGTCTAGTCTAGGTGAGCATTACCGTTCTCGGGCTAGCCGAGCGCGGACGATGACCGAGTGCGTTCGATTGGGCGTGTATCAGATGGACGATCGAGATCAAGCTGGATAGCGCTTCAAACATAAACTGCGGGCTGAGTCAGCGCTGAGGTGGATGGTAGCGTCGAATGGGAGTGCGCTGCGCGGAGTCGCGTGGAGCTTTGGAGCCGCCGTAGGTTGATGTGGCGCCGCGCGTTTAAATAGATTAATAGGGATTTAAAAATCAAAAAATTATCCCTAGCTTTAAAAGTTCATATCTTGGTGTAGAAAAATCACAAAAATAAAATAAAAATACACTTTTGTTCAGTGAATAGAGGAAAACAATGTGGAAATAATTTTAAGTCCATATGATGCATATTTATTTTTAATTAATTAAATACTAATTTGGATGTTTTGATTCCCCATGCATGTAGTGATATTACTATGGCTTGCAATTTTAGCATGTTGTTGCCTCTGTTAAAAGGAACATTCCATGATTTTCCTAAAGTTAGAGGAGGTCCTTAGACAAAGAATCATATTTTTTAAGTTTATGTGTATTATTTTCTTAAAATAATCATGGAAATTAAAATGTTGCTTAGAAAAATCCAAGAAAATTTTGGATGGTTCATAATGACCAGCGAGCCTTTAGGAAAATTTGTCATGACCCAAATCATTCAAAATATACCTAATCTTTACAAACACTAAATCACTAAGATAATTAATTTTGAAAAATACAAATAAGAAAATGACCTGATTTTTTATCTCCACTGTTATTTATGATCCAGAGAACTCACCATAAGAATTCAAAGCATTTTGAGTTCATTTGGTATCCTAAGTTGAATTTTAAAGATAAAAAACATTTTTGGCACTTAAATGATTTTTAAAAATCAAAATATAACTCAAACATTTATAAAAACTTATTATTTGTGTTTTCTGTGATTAGGGGTATTTTCTAAAAATAAAATAGAGTTTAAAATTAAAACATGTTTTTTAACATATTTCAAATATTTAAATAATTAAAAATCCATGAAAATCACAAAAATAATAAAATACATGGAAATGTTCTAAATTGCTTCCTAAGCACTTAGGAACAATTAGAATACTTTTCCTAATTTTCTAAATAAAGATACTCAATTTCAAAGCTTAAATGTAATTTTTAAAGGCTAAAATGGGTTTTCACTAAGAATAATCCAATAAATTAAATAAAACTCAAACAAATATCCAATTTTCTCCTCTGAGTTCTCTGACCTTAGGAGGATTTTTTAAAAATATAAAACTTAATTTTATCAATTTAAAATATTTTATAATTAATAAATACCCCAAAAATTAAAATAATTCTTAAAATTCAAATAAAATTCAAACAATCATGAAATTTGGTCCAAAGGTTTCAGTGCTCTAGGTCTAACACCAATAAAAATTTCAAGAGATTATGATTTACCTTGGTCAAGATAGGAATTTTCTTTGAAAAATTCTACATTTGCATGAAAATTAATATATAAATTAAATTAAATTTCAAAAATCACATTTTCTCCTATTATGTCTTAATTGACCCATGAATGAGGTAGGATAAAAATTCCAAAGTCATTTGAATTGAATTTGATAAATTATGAAGTGTTAGAACCTTAAGGGTAAATGTGTAATTTTGGAAATTTAGCCTTAATTAACATTTAGCTTAATTCAAGGAGGGAAATGGGTAACCTCTGATCTTAATTTGGATGTTTGAAACACAATGGGTGAATTGGTAGAAACCAACCTCACTTTCTTAATTGAAAAGATAAGTTAATAAATTTCTAAAAATTATTAGAATTTGGAAGTTTATTAAAATATAATGAACCCAGGATTCAAAGGTATGACTTTTGAAGTCAACAATTAATCAATTTAAAACCCCTATTTTGAATTTCAAATAAAATTCAAATCATGAATTATGACCACCTAAAGCTTAATCTTTTCAAAGCTAATTAAGACACTCACCTAGGTCTTAAGGGCTTATTAGTGACTTAGGCTAAATCAAATTTCATTTAAATAAGGATTAGAAAAGTAAACATTATTTAAAATTAAAACATCTTTCAAACACTACAAGCCTAATTAGGACCAAAATTTGGTTAAGTGTTCCAATAACACTAACTTGCCTCTTTAAGAGTCTTCACTCACATAATTTTCAAAATTAAATTATAGATGATAATTACCTTACTCTTAGGGATTATTGAGACATCAATCTTTATTGAGCATTAGGTTGTTTTATAGGATGAATTATTAAGCAACATAATAAGTTTAAATGAGCTTGAGGCTTTTCACCAGGTAATAAGAGGGAAGCATGAACCTGCTTCTTCCTCTTAACCTGTTGGATACCTCGGAGAGCTACTAAGCTTAATATGTTATGCTTGACAAATATCATCCTTAACCAAAATAATAAGGACCCACCAAGATGTGACCAAGGGTTAGGTAGGTCGTCAAATTTTTACATCCGTATTTCATATAAATTGCCTTAACATGCCTTTTGAGTTCCAGGTGGTGGAATGAGAAGACTCGTCAGGTACACTTTTACAGTTTTCAGTGTTGTCTTTCTTGTACTTTCATATTATGCTTTTATACCTTCAAACATGCATGCTAAACAACGATGTCACCCTGCATGAAAACTAAAACTATCAGGATAGCCACAAAACTAAAACTAAAACTAAAACAAAAAACTAAAATCAACCAAGATAAAATTCACCGCCACAACGTTTAAAATTTAATCACAAATATCACACAAAACTATAAATTACAACTAAATTAAGATGTCTCTATCGGATGATCGGGAATTCCTTAGAGGAGGTAACATACGGTTGTTAACGAGGCTTCCTACTGTCTAAATGAAATTATGGAACTCATTAAGTTAAGTTTAGTAAGTTCATTTAAACTAAGTGAATCTAATAGAAAATAGTGGTTCCAGAACGAGGGAACCATGGGATCCTAACCGGTGTCACTCTAATCATCTTTAATATGCCCCCCTCATAAAATTTAAAGAACTTCAATTATAGGGCCACCTGATTTAACATCATAACTTGACACACTAGAAAACTCAAACTCATCGCGGCAAGGAGCTTGGAGCTAGCATGGTGGGCAACATGGCCATCTTCAACAACAAAACCTGTCTTCCCCAATTGAACCAATCTTCCTTCCTTAGATATAAACAACAAAGCCATAGGACTTTGAGGTTGCCTGCTTATGCAACGTAACTCCTCACCTTTTATTTAGGCCTTTGTACAGCCCTGCTATGCACTATAAGCCCTAACTCGTCTTAGGATTTCTAGGTTGCCGTTTGTCATGACCTAAATCCTCACATCTTCCAGGCTATTTGTGTGATCGTTTCAAATGAATGTAAGCCCTAACTAATAAAATTGGTAGGATGAAACACCTAAATATTTCTCCTCAAAATTGAAGCCATACATTAGGATAGCTTGGAGAGTCACCGAGGTTCTCCTCTTGATTCCTCCTTTGGACTCTACAACAAAATGTTCCAAATTTGAACCAATCCCCTTTCACACCTCTTTGTTCAATCTCATTGGAAAGTCCTACCCTTTGAAACTCCTTGAAGATAATATTTTTGGATTTTTATCGAGAGTTTTTTTAGGTGACTTTTGTCATTTAAGAAGTAATTAACTATAGGGGCTTGCCCTTATAAGAAGCAAGTCTGAACCTAGCTTAATATAAACTCTATTTGATTCTTTATATTAATTAGGAGAACTTGTTTGTAGACCAAATGGATGTCATATATTCCTTAGTTTATTTGATCGAGCCTCATCCTCAAGTCTTGTGTTTATCCTTCGGGATAGATACATGATTTGAGGTATAGTGCTCTTTCACTTAAACTATGAAAAATATGGGGTCAATTTGATTTTATATTTTTCTAAAACTAAATATATATGTAAATTAAAAATGTCCTTTCGAGGCGGGCGACGAGATTTTGATTCCGGTGACTGATAGCTTCTTATGGGCAACTCCTCCAACCAAAAATAGCGTTGACAGCTTCTGGCGACTCCATTGGGGACAAGCTTTTCTCTCCATACAAATCAAGATATATTATCTTCACACATCGGTAATATGTCCATCTCCCTCTTAGACCAAATTACCGTTCTTCTGTTGGCATACTTTACCCATTTCTGTCTTGAGAAAATACAGCTAACTCCTTGGACTTCGAGACTGGCTGTTCAACCATCTTTGAACAGAGGGGTTCAAAAGGCCATCAAGGACTTTTTAAATTTTCATGTGCGGTTGGACCCCCAATAAGTTTGTCAGTGGACTAGTTCCACCAGGGCATTGTCTGCCACTAAATGGGTCCAGCACTGGGTCCTAAAATATTTCACATCTCCCTTTCAAATTTGATTTGCTACTTTGCAAATGTTGCTATGTGTTGCGCGCACTTTGAAATTTTCTTACATTAATTAAATTTTACACTTCTTGATTTTCTTAAACAGGATTTTAAAATATCCATAAATTAAGACCTGCCCGGTCTATAGATCAACATGTACTTTCAGTGCTTGCACTAAAAATTACAAGGTTTTTGGCCATATAGCTAACCCTGAAACTTTTCGTTTTAAAGCCTGCTACAATGGCCTACCCAACGCTGACCTTTTCCTGCAACCTGCCAACGGGTCATGAAGCCCGTAATCTCGCTCCTACCATCAAGTGGAACCGGATTTGAGGATCTTGAGGTAATCCTCGGGAAATCCCCGTTTGTAGTGATGAAGATTACCGCACCAGAAATACAGCAACCGTCTGCAGAATTTAGCCTGAACTACCTTCAAGACTTCCCTGCTTGCAAGAAGTCTAAAACTACTACCGCATGGAACCCGCCAAACCTGCTAGCCCCACTGCTGCTAAGGGGAAAGAAGTAATGATTATTGGGGATCCGAATGAGTGATTAACTGTTCCACCACCCGTGTTTGAAATCAGATCAAGTTCGGGGACTGTATCGCTGACCTGAACTCAAAAGAGGAACCGCAACAGAAGAGTTCAGAGGGCCATCAAAGCTCAGACTCCCAAGGAGACACCCGTTGAGGAGGAGCCTCATCAAGTTGAAGAAGTGTTACCAGAAATTTATCCATTCCTACAAGGGAGTAGATTCCATCCTCTGACGGATACCGATGGATACAAGAGTATCCGGTAAATCACCGCTGCATTACCACCACTTCATGGACAAGGTGAGGAAGGAAAGAAATTCAGTCTTATCACCCAAGTTAGTGTAGTCTTCAAAAGTCTAGCTACCAAAGAAGGATGTTCAGTTAGCAAGTTACTTAAACGAGTGGGAGATACAATTTCCCCTAGCATGAAGAAGGAAATTTTGAAGGGCATCAAGTCCATCAGATAGTCTCACAAGACAACTGGAGTGTCACTAACTTGTATCCCCGTTTGGTTCCATTTAGGGAACAGAGTTGATACCGCAGTAATTACTACTGATTATATCGCTACGAGGACCACAGGGCATCGACCGGTTAAGTCAAAACTGAGTCCGAAAATCTTATCCGTCACCCATTATGGAGACATTCCTACAATCCCAAAGGCAAAGACAAGACGATTACCTGGCATTGTAGCCAGTCTACACCACGGGGAACATATTTTCGCTCGACATGCTGATTTTTCTACTACTAAGACACTCCGTCCCGAGACATCATTGTCAAAAAAGAAAAAGGTATGGGTACCCAAGTTCGCTGCACCAATACAGTTCGGTGAACCCGCGGTACAGGAAATGAAACCAGGATTTGAAATATTTGACATCGTTGCAACAATAGCCAGCGAGATGGAGGAACAAGTAGAGGATGTCCATCAGAGTCCTCCAGATATTAAAGCAATTAAGGAATCAATAATTGAACAGAAAGTTGAGAAACTCAGAATTGATATTTCCAAGTTAGCTCGAGAACACGGAGTTTCTATTGATAGCGACGATGAAAATTTTGATTACAATGATTACTTGGAAGAAGATTTCATGGATGTCCATGTAATTGAAACTAGAGCCACCACATCTGCGCGCGAGGTTCAACCTCACACTGAATAGAACACCTTAGATGAACTGCATAGGGATGTCCTCCTAAAGGGATGATCAAGTTAGTCTACTAGAAAAAAGAATACAAGAGATGACCGCAGCCATGACTGCTATGACCACTATTCAGGGGCAATGACAAGCGCCGCAATTTACTTCTCCAGAGATCATTCAGCCAGAAATCATACACATCACAGATGAAAGAAGAGAGGTTGCTTCAACAAACAGAGACGAGCAACATAGAAAGGATTCTCTATCAGGTGCTAAACCAGAAAATGAATTCAAGAGAATTCAAGCAAATGG
Source organism: Phalaenopsis equestris (assembly GCF_001263595.1). Classification (NCBI taxonomy): domain Eukaryota; kingdom Viridiplantae; phylum Streptophyta; class Magnoliopsida; order Asparagales; family Orchidaceae; genus Phalaenopsis; species Phalaenopsis equestris. Next base: position 16,367 of record NW_018252043.1, on the reverse strand, counting down.
TTGAACAAGTGCAGGATGCCTTAACCCAATTTACGGGTGGTGCATTGGTTATAAAGGGTAGACCTTTACCCAGAGGAATTCGATGTCGTGCCTTTGATGTCGTGCCTTTCCCT
>NW_018252043.1:12545-16161 GCF_001263595.1 Phalaenopsis equestris | reverse complement strand
TGTGGCAACGCTGTGGCAACACGAGGAATAGTGAAGCTCTACTCTTACAGCAGTTCGTCAGTAGCTTGTCAGAAATTGCTTTCCACTAGTACGCTGACTTGCCCAACTGGTCAGTTAAAACATTTTTTGAGTTGGAACAGTTATTTGTGAAAAGATTTGTCAGAGCACAACACCATGTGTCTATTAGAGAGCTCATGATGGAAAAATAAAAGCCTAGTGAAACTTTGGTGGACTATATTTTGAGGTGGAGAAACCTTAGCATGAAATGTGAACCTCAGCTACAAGAACATCATGCGATTGAGATTCTACTCAAGAGCATACATGGGCTAATAGCTTTCATGCTCAAGAGACTCACCATCAAATACTTCGAGAAGCTACTTAGTGAAGCCAACAGTCTTCAAGAGGAAATTAAGCACATGGTACCACACAAAAAGGCTAAGGTGACCATAGTGTTCGAAAAGAAATCAGGAGTAGTAGCAACCATCGATAAAAAAAACCAGCCAATAAAGATATATGCAGAAGAGCCTCACCAGTCTTCATCACAGTACACTCAGAAATAGAGATCACCTCAAACAGGGGATAAGAAAATGTCCCTGTCAGAGCGACATAAAATGATGTATTCTTTCAAAGATGAAGCTATACTTGAAATATTCAAAAGTCTGATGAAGAAGCTGGAGTTTAAACTACCAGATCCAAAGAAGCCCAAAGAGGTGGATAAGATGAATGAACCAAATTATTGCCCATACCACCAATTACTTGGGCAAACTATAGAAAAATGCTTCGTCTTTAAAGATTAGCTCAAAAGGAACCTTAAAGAAGATAACATAATAATCCTAAAAAAATATATAAAAGAACCTGAAAAAGGTTCCATAAATATGATTTTGGCCGAGCCAATCTCCCCAATTGATCTGTATACTAGAACAGATGGATGGAGTACAACTTGGGTTGAACTCAAGAGGGTCCTCAATCAAATACAATATCCATCAAAACAATCTTCTGTGTATACCAGAGATGAAGAATGGAATGAGGTCTGGAGCAGACCATCCAAGAAAATGCTGAACAAGATCCAGTCTGCATCAAAACAAGCCTCCATTCAGAGTCCGCAGCATACTAAGCCCGATATGAAGGTTTTGTCAGGTGAACTGTCATCGTCAAGGAAAAAGAAGAAGAGGAAAAGTGTCACTACAAAGATTGATAGCATGGGGGGCAGGATAGGGGTTGCCTCTACTAGATTGGTTGTCTCGGATTTGGGGATGAAAATCCTCGAACCCTTGACTTTGTATGATTATCTTTTTGTCCCTCCGGGGTCTTATGAATATAATGATTGTGATTTTGGCTACGTTTTAACTATTTCTAGTGATGACGTAACTGATTATGACCAATCTGACTTCAATCTTGATCCCCAAAATGATCCTCAGACCGTACTCAAGTCTGATGAACTCGTTGCCAAGTCTGAAGAACACATCAATGACACCGCTTACGACACGAGGAGCCAATTCTCGAGCTTTCTCGAGCTTCACGGTGCACCGCTTACCATCAACTTAGATCTTTCTGATGAAGAGGAAGAGACACCAGAAGATTCAACAATGATATGTCAAGAAAAGGAAATCACAAAAGTTAACTTGAACGGGAAAGTGTTACCACCAAGAACAGCTCTGACGGATAAAGGAAAGCAGATAATGACCCGAGAAGAGATACCCCCAGCTCCACCAGTGGAAGAACCACATGATCAAGAAAAAATCACGGGATCATACAAAGTAGACTACAACATGCTAGCTCATCTTACAAAGTTGCCACGCTCTGATCCTGTCACAGGAAATGAGAGAGTCTCTGGTTACAGCTTTGCTTGACCCAGAGATTTGCTTAGCTAAGTTGGCTAGCACATCCTCAAATGAGGTATTTTTGTTAAAAGAACAACCTAGGACTTGTTGTTCGGTACCGCTGACCACAACCGTCCACTCTACATCTCCGTCAACATCGGGAGATTTGTGTTATCCAGAGTTTTAGTGGATCTTGGAGCATCTCTTAACTAGATGAGCCTACGAACATTGGCCTATTTAGATATTGAAGCTCAAGAGCTTACGGCCGATAAAATGATGTTAAGACGATTCAACCAGAAGGAAGAAAGAACCCTTAGATCAATTACATTACTTATGAAGGTTGGAGAACTTGTGACAACTGCTAAATTACATATCATCAATGCCGAGACCACTTTTAACGCTCTACTGGGTCGATCATGGATTCATTAGAACAATATGGTTCCATCATCTCTACACCAGTGCATCAAATACCACAAAGATGGTCAAAAAAATTGCATCAAAGGAGACCTACAACAATTTTTAGTACATGAAGTTGGTATCCACGAAGATGCTACCTACTACGCGCCTCCAAAGAGGACTGTATTCTCTCGTGAATTTATCACAAATAAAGATGAAAATTCAAAAGAATTATAAATAGGAGGCCATTTAACTCTGCTTCAAAGATCTTCCACCACTCCCTTACAACAAGTTGGTGAAGGTTCTTTTAGTTTGCGCACCAGAGGTCGAAGCCGGGGACGTGGACGAGGAAGGATCAATTTAATTGTTGAACGGACTAGGCTAACCATCAACATTGGTAATGAAGACATTTTTGAAGACGAGATAAAGATGACGAGATGGAAGAAACCTCAGTACGAGATATCCCTAGAAGCTACAGAGAAAAATGAATATTAAACAATGTATAATCGGATAAACCACTATGTGAATGCTATGACCCTTAATCTGATTCTCCCTCAAAAGGTCAAGAGTTTAGAGGTCAAGGAAGTTCATAGTGTTGGTTCAAAGCCGATCAAAGTTTACCGTGCTTTTACCTCTACTGAGCTTGAAAAACATGTAAATTTGGATGATGATCCTAATGAATTAATGGAATTGCCTTTTGGTTACTTTTTACCTCGTGTTCAAAAGTTAATTCAACAGGAAAACTTACTAAAACAAAAAGATGAATTTCAACTTTTTGAAAAGTTATGGAATGGTAAAAGTCGAACTCCAAATTCAAAAGAGGGTCTCGGATTTGGTATAGTCGAACCAATCGATGATTCTGAATTTTGCGTGGTTGTTACTGGTGAGGCAGAAGAGGATTGCTTTGATATAGAGGATGACTCTACTGATCAACTAATAGAAGATGCTCCGACAGAATTTCCAGAATTTGAGGAGGATGTTAAATCTACCGTTGATGAATTGAAAGAGATTAACCTCGAGACTGAAGAACAACCCCGACCTACATTTATAAGTTCTCTACTCAATGACGAAGAATTTTCAGAATTCATCACACTATTAACAGAATTCAAAGATTGTTTCGCATGGAGCTACGATGAAATGCCAGGACTGTCAGCAGAGGTTGCAGTCCATAAACTCGGGGTGGACAATAATATGAGCTCCTAGGAGAATGTGCCAAGTCATCGTCGAGGTAAAGAAATTAATAGGCACCAACTTTATGAAAGAAGAGCAATACCCTACGTGGTTAGCTAACATTGTACCTGTTAAGAAGAAAAATGGACAGATCCGTGTTTGTGTCAACTTCAGAGATTTGAACAAAGCATGTCCAAAGGACGAGTTTCCACTACCAATTCCAGAAATGA
>NW_018252043.1:8595-12027 GCF_001263595.1 Phalaenopsis equestris | reverse complement strand
GCCAAATTTATTTGGGAAGAAAAATGCCAGCAGGCTTTCGAGGACGTTTAACAATATTTAATGACACCTCCTGTCTTGGCAGCCCCTATCCTAGGGAAACCTTTGATACTTTATACTGCGGCCCTAGATGACTCTCTTGGAGCCCTCTTAGCCCAAGTCAATAATGAGGGTAAAGAAAATGCACTCTACTACTTGAGTCGTCGCCTAATACCGGCGAAGATAAGGTATCCACCTATTGAGAAGCATTGTCTGGCATTGATTTTCACTGCTCAAAAGCTTAGACATTACATGCTTTCTCATATGATTACCCTAATCTCGAAATTTAATCTGTTGCAATATCTGATGACCCGACCAACACTTTCCGGACGTCTAGCAAGATGGTTAAAGATCTTATTGAAATTTGATATAACTTTTGTTCTCCTCTGTTCTATCAAGGGACAGATACTAGCAGACTTTCTTGTTGCACACCCACTGCCAGCTGGGTTCTGTGTTCTTAATGACGAATTACCAGATGAGCAAGTATTATAGTTAGAATTCTCCAATGTGTAAGGCTGGGAGATGTACTTCGACGGTGCTTCGTCAGCCAAAAAAGACAAAGGATTAGGTGCAGTTATACCAGGCAAAGCAGGGATCAGTTTGATCTTTATCACACCAGATAAGGGTATGTTGAGGTTCTCATACCACCTGACATAATCGTGCACTAACAATGAAGCAGAATATGAAGCTTTAATCACTGGATTGGGAATGACAATCTCAATGAATATAACAAACATTGCCATCTATGGCGACTCCCAACTCGTCATCCAGCAAGTCGCCTGACAATACAGAATTTTGAAAACAAGATTAGCAGAATACCATCAGTACATGATGAAGCTCCTAGAGCAGATTCCTTATGTGTCGACGCTCTAGCAAAACTAGTGTCCATCTATGACGGCGCTCTAGAGCAGATTCCTAGGGGAGATAATGCCCATGTCGACGCTCTAGCAAAACTTGCAAAGAAAATGGCATGCCCCCCGGAGGATTCCATAGAAATCACAGTACAAGGAAAACAAGTCTTTTCTCATATCAAACTCACAAGCTCGGAAAAGAAGAAACAATAAATACAGTTGCAGACATCAGTGAAGATTGGCGCAAGACATTAATAGAATATTTGCATATTGTAAAGCTGCCAGAAGACAAGTCTGAAGCGCATCAAATCACAAGAAGGGCCATGTCTCACGCCATGATGAGAAACGTTCTCTATAGAAGATCATTCGACCAAATGTGGCTACGGTGTTTGAGCAGAGTCGAAGCACAGAATATTATCAAAGTGGTACGAAAATGAAGATCAAAAGACTCGGGTATTATTGGCTAGCAATGATGTCCGACTGCATGGATACATCCAGAAAATGTCACCAATGCCAAGTGCATGGAGTGGTCTTACACCAGCCTCCGAAAGTGCTACACCCAACTATTGCCTAAAGGCAACGGTGCAGAAGTCGCCAAACATTGCGTTCCAGGGGTACGACACCATAGGGTGTCTGTGACCTTCTGCAGAATGGACGACAAAAAAATGTCATATGGATTTCAGCCAGACCCGGAACTGGAAGAGCTACTGCCGTACAATCTGTGAGAGGGATATACCTCTAAGTACATGCGACGTGAACTCTTATCCTGGAGCATGATTTAGAAGGTCTGCTTGATCAAGAGCTCACTGTACCTGGTACAGATGGTCAGAGGGTTCACTTTAAAAAAAAAAAACAACATGATATGTATCTGATATGTTCAGCCTACAATGTATTCAAGGTATGAGATGTTCTGGATGTACTTCAACATGGAGTATATATTGTACCTTCTTAGGCGTTAGCCTATGTTTGACTTGTGACATCTTTATTGGAGCAGATTAATGGAAATTTCTCTCAGAAATATGTCTTTTTGTCAGTTGCCTTTTTGTGCGATGGATGGAAGCCACTAACCACGCATTGGTTCAGAATTTCAATGAACAAAGAACAAAACAACAAACCTTTAACAATATATAAATTTAAATAAATAAAAAAATTTATATAAACAACAAAACAAATTTCTTTTGAAAATCAACCAATTAAAATTAAAATTTTAAAGACATTATATGAAAAATTAAATCTGATAAAAACAACAAGAAAATAAAATGAATCTTTTGAGTGGATTCTCTCGTTCTCAAAGTTTCTTACTCTTTGTGCGCATTGCACAATCATCTCTATCTGCATTAACTCTCTTCACATCCCCATGAAATTTCACATTCTGCACAAAACCCCACAAAACTCTACAAATCTTCTTCAACAAAATCAACCTTTTCACATGACACAAATGACATATTTATGCAAATTCAACATCACAAACTCTCTACACTATTTTCATATGACTCTAGGAGTCAGTACCCAAATTTTTACTCCCCATATTTGAGATTGGTATAAGACCCCCTTTAATGGAGCATGGCATCCTATCTTTAATCTTCGAGGTCGATCCCTGACTTCTGACTCTCTTTTCAAGAATGATAACTAAAATTCAATTCTCATTTCCAGATTAGTACCTAAATTATGATTCCTTCACATACTTCCTTATCATCGCTTGGGTTGGATGTGAGTCCTAGTGTTTTCCTTCCTAACGTGACACACATGATTTCTTGATACCTCTTAAGTTGGATGTGAGTCCTAGTGCTTTCCTTCCTAATGTAACACACAAAGTTTCTTGTCACCGCTTGGGTTGAATGTGAGTCCTAGTGCTTTCCTTCCTAATGTGACACATGTACTTTCTTATTACCTCTTGATTTGGATGTGAGTCCCTTCTCAATGTTTCTCAATGTAGCACATATACTTTCTTGTTACCTCTTGAGTTGGATGTGAGTCCTGGTGCTTTCCTTCTCAATGTAACACATATATTCCCTTGTTACCTCTTGGGGTTGGATATGAGTCCTAGTGCTTTCCTTCCTAATGTGACACAAATTTTTTCTTGTTACCTCTTGAGTTGGATGTGAGTCCTAGTGCTTTCCCCCTCAATGTAGCATATATTTCTTCGTCATCACTTAGGTTGGTTGTGAGTCCTGGTGCTTTTCTTCTCAATGTAACACACATATTTTCTTGTTACCTTTTCTTGTTACCTATTTAGTTGGATGTGAGTCCTAGTGCATTCCTTCTCAATGTAACACATATATTCCCTCATCACCTCTTGGGTTGGATGTGAGTCCTAGTGCGTTCCTTCCTAACGTGACGCATATAATTTCTAGTTACCTCTTGAGTTGGATGTAAGTGATAGTTCTTTCCTCCTCAATGTAGCATATATTTCCTTGTCATGGTTTGGGATGGATGTGAGTCCTAGCGCTTTCCTTCCTAATGTGACATATACATTCCCCCTGTCATATATGTCAGTTCAAATATAACTCCTGTGGTAACTCGAACTGGTACAGTCCTTTCTTTC
>NW_018252043.1:7194-8482 GCF_001263595.1 Phalaenopsis equestris | reverse complement strand
TTTTGAAATAAGTTTCAAGACCACCTTAAATGGAATATGACATCTGATTCTTATTTCGGGATTGGTATCTAAATTTCAATTCTCACCTCGGGGTCAGCACTTATATACTGACTTCCATGCTTTATAAATACCTGAAATTCCATAACTAAAAATTCACTCTTCGATCCCCAGCGAGAATCCCTACTCCTTGATTTCAATCAAACGATCATCTACTAATTCCCCAGCAGAAACAAATCACACACACAACTCTACACATACTTTGGGGTCTGTTGACTCAAGAGTTTGTATTGGTTTTTTTTAATCTCGCCGGTCAATGCCAATATGCGCGGTGTGCTTGCCTACCACATCACACGTATTGGGGGTCCACATGTTGACCTTACTTTTGGTTGAGGTTTAGTTTTTCTCTTTAGTAGCCTAAGGTCTATCCATAGGACTTTCATATTGACTATTCTTAGAAAACTAGACAAGTAATCCTCACCATTAGAAACTCAAACTCTTCTCTACTCAACTTGAAGTTCCACATATTGGTCCTAACCTCTTACACTTAGTAGGTGGGGTCACTATGGGGGAACTCGAGATGAGTTACCCATAGGACTGCTGGACCTTAGGGTTGACCCTGGGTGTTGGTCTAGCGCTAAGGTACTCACTGACAATCACTTGTACTCACAATCAATCACTACCCTAAACCCAGAATTTCTAGGCTCTGGTCCCTTGATATTTTTGGGAGACTCTTGTAGGTGGTTCCCTAAACCCATTAGCCCTAGGCTAGGGTTTGGCTAAGACCACTACATAAAGGACCCAAGATGGGGTTTCCATTGGTCCATGGCTTATTAATTGTGGTTGGCACTCCAACTCTACAAAGACACCCAACCCAGCCTTTTGCCCCTAAATTCCCCCAAATTACCAAAATACCCTTCTTTACCCCAAAATTCCAAAAACTCCAAAAAATCCCAAAAATTCCCAAAACCTCCCAAATATTCCCAATTTTATTTTTCTTAACTATCACATGACCCAATTTGGCCATCTTTGAACAAAACCCCCAAATTGCCCTTTAAAGGCCCACATTTTCCCCAAATTACCCCAAATGTCTATCCAATTGGACTCAATTTATTCCAATTTCAATTATAAACTCAAATTCACCCTTGATGTGACCAATGTAGACAAAATACAAGCTAAATTGCTCCATGATTTGAACCCAATTTTGAAACAAACCAAAAACTCACTTTTGGCCCTATGACTTGGTTCCAGCAAATTGAACCCATAGCCCACTTAATTGGCCACAATTTTT
>NW_018252043.1:0-7026 GCF_001263595.1 Phalaenopsis equestris | reverse complement strand
CCCAAAATTTCCACTCTATCCCTTCATGAAAAATCTTCACAACATCTCCCTTGATCATGTGGATCATTCAATTTGGACTTAGCCCAAGGCTAGCCTAACCTAGACCCATGTCTAACCCAACATGCCTAAATTGGCCAAATTTCAAAAATCCCTCAAATTAACGTACCAATGGAGCTCAAAATCACTTCAACCCTTCACCAAAAATCTTCATAATAATCATCTACACAATGTTGATCAATCAATTGGGTCAATTGACATGGCTAACCTAGCCCAAACCCAAACTTTGATCACTTGAACCCACATTGAACCTACGCATTAAAGATGGTCTACCTACCCCAAAGTCATCAAATTAACTCCTCCTCAGCCATTGGTTAGACTTAAGACTAAGCCAAAACCAATCTAACCACCTAAACGAAGCCATGGACCAAAAGTCCCCCAAATTAAGGGATCTAACTTCCAAAAATTCACATGCTTAAGATTCCCTTACCAAAACTAAACCCCATTGCATTAAATTGCTTTGACAAATTCCCCTGGATGCCTTGTGCACCTAGCCACCTCCCCCTACCATGCCCCCATGAAAATTCACCCAAATCAAACATAGAGGCCAGCTCAGCCAAATTAAATTATAGAGCTCCTCTGCCCTCCACCTAAGCAGCACAATGCACCCCCTAATTGGCCATGACAGCCACCCCTTTTCCATTTTTATAAAAAGCACCTTGTTAAAAAAACCCCCCCCCACGGCCATGGGAGGGGTGCTGAAAATTTCTTAGAGAGACCTCTCCAAACGTGCCCTCCCCAAACGTACCATAGAGCTTCTCTAAGATCCCCTCAGTCCATTCCAACTGTTTTCCCTCACCAATTTCCTCTGCTGGAGTTCAATTTTGAGCTCGAAATATTGTTGTAAATCACGATAGAGCCCAATACACCTCAACAATCCACCAAACTCAAATTAACTTCACACACACCTTCACAATAGTGAAAGAAGCTAAAGCCCCATTAAATCCCCCTTCCAGTGAGCCTCACAGAGCCTCTACCATAGCTCTAGACCAACACCCAAATCAGGTCGTGATTGAATCATACCTAGGGCTTACACCAAGACTAGAGACTCAATCCCTGATCTTTTTGGAACACGACAAATGTACCAAGACTCTTTAATTGAAGCTTCACTTCTCAGAGCAAAGGTATAAAACTTCTCTTTCTCCCGAGCCTATTTGAACTCTCCATTTATTTTGAGTTGATTTCATGGCATCATAACCTTATGGATGTGATCGTGTAGTCTAAGAGAGCATTTTAAAAAAAATTCATCTAATTTGGATAAGAAATTAGAGAGATATTAAGGCTAGAAGATGGACGGTTCTCGGGCTAGGCTAACGGGGACGATGACGGGGAGCAGTTCGATCGCGTGTGTATCAGATGGATGGTTGGTTGAAACCAAGCCGGACAGCGCTTCAGAACATAAACCGCGGGCCGAGTCAGCCCTTAGGTGGATGGAAGCGTTGAATAAGAGCGCACCGCGTGGAGCTTCGGATCCGTCGTAGGATGACGTGGTGCCGCGCGTTTAAATAGATAAATAGGGATTTACAAAAAATCAAAAAATTATCCCTAGCCTTAAAAATTCATATCTTGGTGTAGAAAAATCACAAAAATAAAATAAAAATACCCTCATACTTAGTGAACAGATGAGAACAATTTGGAAATAATTTTAAGTGCATGTGATGCATATTTTATTTTAAATTATTTAAATACTGATTTGGATGTTTTGATTCTCAATGCATGTAGTGATATCACTATGACTTGAAATTTTAGCATGTGGTTGCCTCTTTTAAAAAGAACATTCCCTGATTTTTCCAAAGTCAGAGGAGGTCCCTAGACATAGAATCATATTTTTCAAGTTTATGTGCACTATTTGCTTAAAATAATTATGGAAATTAGCATGTTGCTTAAAAAAATCCAAGAAAATTTTGAATGACTAGAGAACCTTTAAGAAAATTTCTGATGAGCCAAGTCATTAAAAATACACCTAATCTTCACAAACCTTAAATCACTAAGATAATTAATTTTAAAAAATACAAACAACAAAATGACTTGATTTTTCATCTCCATTATTATTTAGGATCTAGAGTAAAAATTTTAAAATATTTTGAGTTCATTTGATAACTTAAGTTGATTTTTAAAAATAAATACCACTTTTGACACTTAAATGATTTTTAGAAATCAAAATATAACTCAAAACATTTATAAGAAATTATTTTTTGAGTTCTCTGTCATCAAGGGTATTTTCTAAAAATAAAATGGAGTTTAGAAAATGATATTTAAAATAAAAACTTAATTTTTAGCCTTTTTCAAATATTTAAATAATTAAAAATCCCTAAAAATCATAAAAATAATAAAATTCATGAAAATGTTCTAAATTGCTTCCTAAGCACTTAGAAACAATTAGAATATTTTTTTCCTAATTTTCTAAATAAATATACTGAATTTTAAAGCTTAAAAATAATTTTTAAACGTTAAAATGGGTTTTCACTAAGAATAATTCCAATAAATCAAGTAAAACTCAAAAAAATATAAAATTTTGTCCTCTGAGTTCTCTAACCTCAGGAGGATTTTTCAAAAATACAAAACTTAATTTTCTCCATTTAAAATATTTTATATTTAATAAATAACCCAGAATTTAAAATACTTCTTAAAATTCAAATAAAATTCCAAAAATCATGATATTTAGTATAAAGGCTTCGCTAGTCTAGGTCTACCTCCAGTAAAAATTTTAAGGGATTAGGATATATTTTGGTCAAGTTAGGAATTTTCTTTGAAAAATCCTATTTTTGCAAGAAAATAATTATATAAATTAAATTAAATTTTCAAAAATGACATTTTCTCCTCTGATGTCTTCATTAACCCAAATAAAAATTTCAAAGTCATTTGAATTGAATTCGACAAATTATGAACTGTTAGAGCCTTAGGGGCAAATGTATAATTTTGGAAATTTAGCCTTAATTAACATTTAGGCTTAATTCAAGGAGGAAAATGGGCAACCTCTAATCTTAATCAGTTTATTTGGATGTTGGAAACACAAGGGGTTAATTGTTAGAAACCAACCTCACTTTCTTAATTGAAAAGATAAGATAATAAATTTCTAAAAATTATTACAATTAAACGTTTATTAAAATAAAACGAAACTAGGACTTAGAGGTATGACTTTTAAAGTCAATAATTAATCAATTTAATACCTCTATTTGATTTTCAAATGAAATTCAAATAATGAATCATGATCACCTAAAGCTTAAACTTTTCAAAACTAATTAAGACACTCACCTAGGTCTTAAGGGCTCAGTAGTAAACTAAGTTAAATCAAGACTGATTAAATGAGGATTAGAGAAGTAAACATCATTTAAAATTAAAAAAATCTTTCAAACACTACAAGGCTAATTAGGACCAAAATTTGGTTAAGTGTTCCAATAACACTAACTTGCCTCTTTAAGGGTTTTCACCCACATAATCTTCAAAATTAAATTACATATGATAATTATCTTACTCTTAGGGATAATTGATACATCAATGTTCATTGAGCATTAGGGTGTTCATAGGATGAATTATTAAGCAACATAATAAGTTTAAATGAGCTTGAGGCTTTTCACCAGGTGATAAGAGGGAAGCATGAACCTGCTTCTTTCTCTTAACCTGTTGGATACCTCAGAGAGCTACTAAGCTTAATATGTTTTTCTTGACAAATATCATCTTTAATCAAATTAACAAGGACCCACCAAGATGTGACCAAGGGTTAGGTAGGTCGTCAAAATTTTACTTCCCTGTTTCATATAAACTGCCTTAACATGTCTTTTGAGTTTCAGGTGGTGGAATGAGAAGACTTACCATGTACGCTTTTATAGTTTTCAGCATTGTCTTTTTTGTACTTTCATACTGAACTTTTATACCTGTAAATTTGCATGCTAAACAACATGTCATCCTGCATGAAAACTAAAACTATCAGAATAGTCACAAAACCAAAACCAAAACCAAAACTAAAACTAAAATTAACCAAGATAGGATTCACCTCCACAACAATTCAAAATATAAAACAACTCAAAATTTAATCACAAACATCACACAAAACTACAATTGCAACTAAATTAAGATGCCTCTATCGGATGATCGGAAATTCCTCGGAGGAGGTAACCTACGATTGCTAATGAGGCTTCCCATGGTCTAAATGAAATTATGGAACTCATTAAGTTGAGTTTAATAAATTCATTTGGACTAAGTGAATCTAATAGAAAATAGTGGTACCGGAACGAGGGAATCGTAGGATCATAACCGGTGTCGCTCTAATCAACTTTAACATGCCCCCATAAAACTTCAACCATAGGGCCACCTGATTTGACATTATAACTTGGCACACTAGAAACTCAAACACGTCGCGACAAGGAGCTTGGAGCTAGCATGGTGGGCAGCACGGCCATCTTCAACAGCAAAACATGTCTTCCTCAGCTAAACCAATCTTCATTCCTTAGATATAAACAACAAATCCATAGGACTTTGATGTTGCTTGCTTATGCAACGTAAATTTTCACCTTATCTTTAGAATTTTGTATAGCCCTGCTATACAATATAAGCTCTAACTTGTTTTAGGATTTCGAGGTTGTCGTTCCTCACGACCTCAATCCTCATATCTTTCAGGTTATTTGTGTGATCGTTTCACACGAATGTAAGCCCTAACAAATAAAAATTGGCAGGATGAAACATCTAAATATCTCTCCTTAAATCTGAAGCCAAATATTAAGATAGCTTGGGAAGTCACTGAGGTTCTCCTCTGGATCCATGACATCCCCTAGTTCTTCCTCCTTTGGACTCTACAACAAAATGTTCTAAAATTTGAGTCATTCCCCTTTCACACATTTTTGTCTGATTTCATTGAAAAGTCATATGTTTTTGAAACTCCTTGAAGATAATATTTCCTGATTTTTATCGAGAGTCTTCTTAGGTGACTTTGGTCATTTAATATGTAATTAACTATAGGGGCTTGTCGTTATAGGAAGCATGTCTGAACCCAGCTTAATATAAACTCTATTTAATTCTTTATATTAAATTGGGTAGCTTGTCGGCAAATACAAAGGTTTCGCAGACCAAACGGATGTCATATATTCCTTAGTTTATTTGATCGAGCCTCATCCTCAATTCTTATGTTTATCCTTCGGGATAGATACAGGATTTGAGGTATAGTGCTCTTTCATTTAAACTATGAAAAATATGGTGTCAATTTGATTTCATATTTTTCTAAAACTAAATAAATATATAAATTAAAAACATCCTTCCGAAGCGGGCGACGGGATTTTGATTCCGGTGACCGACAGCTTCTTACGGGCAACTCCTCCAACCAAAAATAGCGCTGACAATAATAAAACTCAAATAAAAATTCAAATTACTTATCTTAGCTTCTCTCCAAGCAAACTCTAAAGTGCCTTGACTACACTTAACTTCACGACATACACAATACTCACACAATACAGGAACTCACCACAGTCTCACTCAATACACTCATATAGAAGTGACACCAAAGCCTCCAAAAGTCTACCAAAAGTCCTACTCACATCCCCCTTTTGGCCAAATTTTTTTCTAATCTATAGAGCTCTAAAATTAACTAAGGGTTGCTTCAGACACCTCTTCAAAATTTGTCAAAATTCAATGTATAATGTTATAACTGACTCTGGTGCCTAAGCATCACTACTATGGAAGCCCCACATAACTATCTGACACCTGGGCGCTGGATCTGGTGCTTCGGTGCCTAACCCTTCTAGAATCTGGCGCTTAAGCGCCACAGCTCCACAGCTCCACGTTGCCTCCAATTTCACTCCATTTCATATAAACTCCATTTTTTGTACCTTAAACCAAAAACATGCAAAATTCCTTTCATTAAAGTGCAATATCATAAAAAATGTGCATAAAATGGGCATTAAACGTATATTCAAAACAAGTATTTTAAGGCGTATCAATTTCCCCAAACTTAAACATTACTTGTCCTCAAGTAACTCTTTTACTGTATATAAAAATATTTAACCTATGGTAGTGGGTTTTACTTAAAGATTTATATAGCTTTTGTTCCATAAATGTAATAGTAAAACCTTAGGAAAGTTTTCAATAACCTAGGTTAGAATCATAATGTAAGAATATATTGTAACAAGTATAGGAGTTCTGATTTTCTATTCATTTCAACAATAACTGTAATTTGGTATACATAGGGATCTCAGAAGAATTAAAGGAAAAGAATTTCATGAGAGCTCTAATACTAAAGGTGCTAATCCTTTTAAGATTAAGAATAAGAATAAAAATGTAATTAAGTATCTTTACATAAGTGAATTCCAGTGAAGCCAATTTTTTATTAGGCATGTCCTCAAGCTCATCATGACATTTTTTTTTTTTTGCTTCTTTTTTTCTTTTTATTTTTCTTTATCATTTCTCTTCTTTTTTTTGTTGTGAGAATTACTATATCTGGATAGCTTTTAGTGATTTTGAACTCCACCGTCCTCTTCTTAAAGTTAAAAACTTCTTACATTTCCTTACTTGATAATGTGTACTAGCTTTAAACATATGTTTCATAGAGTCTCAAACCTTTTTTTTTATTTTAAGTGTATATCTAAGATCCTTAATATTTCAAAAATACAGTTTTCCTTGCTTTAAATAGAAAAAGCATAATCCTATACTCTTATACTAAATATCTTAACTTTAGAACTAACCTTTATTATCTAAAACATTTATTTAAGTCTACTACAACATTACTTAAATAAAAAACATAGCTATCTAAAACAAACACCACATTCCACATGTTATGTTAAATATTTCTTAAAATATGGTTTGTTAAGTACAATTAAGGTTTAGGTTTTTTTTAAAAAAAAAGTTTTTCTCCTTTCCTCCAAACTTAAAATTTTAATTAATTTAAAACATTACAATTCAATATAAGCATAAAGAAAGAGAAAATTCTAAAGGTTCTAAGCAGGAGAATCAGTATAAGTACAAGTGGTAAAAATAAGTGCT
>NW_018252042.1:67454-70034 GCF_001263595.1 Phalaenopsis equestris | reverse complement strand
CACAGTGACCCCACCTACTAAGTATTTAGAGGTTGAGAGCAATATGTGGAACTTCAAGTTGAGTGGAGAAGGGTTTGGAATTTCTAGTGGTGAGGGCTTCATGTCTAGTTTTCTAGGAATATTTAACAGGAAGAGTCCTATGACTAGACCCTAGGCTACTAAAGAGGAAAAACTAAACCTCAACAAAAATTGAGGTCAGCACCTATTTATCTATTTAAAGTGCACCCGCGCATATTGGTGTGGACCGACGAGATCAATAAAAACCAATACAAACTCCTAAGTCATAATACCCGAAAGTATGCGTAGGGTCGTGTGTGTGATTTTTTTCTGTCGGGGAATTAGCAGGTGATCGTCTGGTTGAAATCAAGGAGTAGGGACTCTCGTTGGGGATCAGAGAGTGAATTTTGAGTTATGAATTTTTAGGTATTTTTAAAGGATGAGAATCAGTATGTAAATGCTGACCCCAATGTGGGAAATGAAATTTGGGTATAATTTGGGTATCAATGAAATTTGGGTATCAATTCCGAAATAAGAATCAGATGTCATAATCCATTTAAGGTGGTCTTAAAACTGATTTCAAAAGATGAGAATAGGATGTCTTGAATTAATTAAAGGGATTATTCCCTCAACCTTAAGAATATCGTTGAATTTGATTCGAAAGATTGCGATAGGAGGAGTTCCTAAAGCAACACAAATATATAGTTCCAATCATGAACACTCAATCAAATGGGATATATTCTTTTAAAGTGAAGCAACAAAAAAGATGTTCCATAGTCTGATCAAGAATCCCAAGTTTAGGTTACCTAAGCTGAAGAAGCCCGATGAGGCCAACAAGAAAGGACATCCGATATATTGCCCGTACCAAAGATTCATCGGACACACCATAGAAGAATGTTGCAGTTTCAAAGACTTGCTTGAGGAGAAGTTCAAGAATGGGGACGTAACAATCCCGGAAGAATATTTGAAAGGAACCTAAAAGAGGTTCTATCAATATGATTTCGGTCGATCTGTTTATTCCAACCTATTCTTATGCAACTGCCAATGAATGAAATGTCTTTTGGCCACTATTGTACTACTTTTGTTGTTGAATGGGAAATTAGCATGATAAATGTTAGTATATCCCATCCCTCCCACCGCAATTAATGAAAAGAAAGGGTTTGTTGTTTTTCAAGATTGTGCAATATTTAAAAATATCTGATCACTTGAAAAGAAAATTTGGATGTTTTGATAAGACTATGACTTCAGGGGAGAATGAAATTAATGCCTTAATATCTGAGTCATTAACTTTAAAGAATTTGGACTGAGTCCTAAGTTGATTTCAAAATAAGATAGTGTGGTTGAAATACGAACAGTTGACTCGGGATATCACAAGCCTTTTAATTTTCTGCCACATGACTAGGTCCTGACTTTCAAACGAGTTATAATATCCCATAATTTGACTTAAGAAACATTTGAGGATTACTAGTCAAGGGATTTTGGACATTCAAAATCTTTAACATATATCCCACCATATATAGTAATTCTCAGAAAACAAACGGAGCAAAAAAAAAAATTGTGAATCCCCTGAGAAGAAGCTTGAGGTGAGCATAAAATCAAAAATTGGTGTCTGAATTCAGACATTCAAAATCTTTAACATATGTCTCACCAGATATAGTAATTCTCAATAAAAAAAAGAGAAGAAAAGGGGAATAAAAAAACATTAAAAAAAAATCAAAGAAAAGGAAAGTCTCCCTGAGAAGAAGCTTGAGGTGGACGTATAATCAAAAATTGGTGTCCGAGTTTCCCCTGATTAATGAAACTTAAAATGCTCTCTTAAAAAAAATTCTTCTGATATTATATTCAAGAAAAAGTTCAACGATCTTAATTCTTTTGGTCTGTTATTAATTGACTCAGAAATATCTTTGGAAAATGAAAAATGTTTTGATCACACGACCAAAATTCTAAAATCTGCTTAGGCTCAAAAAGAAAGAATTAAAGACATGATAATGTTATTAGCAGTTAATGGAAATTCGAACCTGAAGTCATATCCTTCAGTGTCCAACAAATACAACTCCAACTTCAACTCGAAGAACGTTAGAAAGATTTCTCAAAGACAACTTCAACAACCTTTACAGAATCTACAATAAATCAAATGATGACTGCTACAAACGAAGCTACAAACTTACTGCCTCTTCAGCCATGGTATCCGTAGAAATAACGCATCTGTTATGTGTACTTGAAAAAATATAGTTCTGATGGTACCTTAAGAATGGGCTATTTTCTACACTTGTCATTTGTCAGTGGACGATACTTCAAGAAATGCTATGCCCCGTGTTTCAGAGACACAGACTCATTCTTAGAAGCTCAGACGTCTTGCTTGTCTGAAATTGGGTCCAAATCCTAACAAAAAGAAAAGAAAATGATAAATTTCTTGAGTTCGAGGTTTCTTACTCTTTGCTTGCATAGCACAACTACCTTGGTTTGCACCAGTTTTCTTCATATCCCAAAGGAATTTCACATTCTGTGCAAAATCTCACAAAGTTTCACAATTTTTCCTCACCAATGTCAATCTTCATAAATTCTACTAGTTTCCCACGAATT
>NW_018252042.1:66199-67209 GCF_001263595.1 Phalaenopsis equestris | reverse complement strand
AAAAATGGATTGGTCAGTCAAACTTGACTATGCTTTGTGGGCTTATAGGACTGCATATAGAACTCCTATAGGAATGTCCCCATATATGCTAATATTTGGGAAAGCTTGTCACTTACTAGTTGAACTTGATCATAAAGCAAATTGGGCTATTAAAGAGTTCAATTATAATTTAAAAGATGCTGGTGAGAGAATATTGTTACAATTAAATGAGTTTGAAGAGATAAGGAATAAATCTTATGAGAGTGCTGAGATTTATAAATAAAAGATGAAAATGTGGTATGATCAAAAGATTCTTACTAAAAAATTTCAGCAAGGGCAACAAGTTTTGCTATATAATACAAGGTTAAGATTATTTCCAGGCAAACTTAAGTCCAGGTGGATCGGCCCATTTGTTGTTAAAATTTTATCCTTATAGAGCTGTGGATATTAAAAATCCTAATTCTTAGAAAATTTTTAAGATGAATGTACATAGACTGAAACCTTATTATATAGGGGATCAACATAACTATAATGATGCAATGATTTTGGGTCAATCAAAATGAGCAATGGTTATGTCAGGCTGACGATGTAAAACCAAGTGCTTTGTGGAAGGCAACCCATAGTTATCAGTGTGTTTTTGGTTTAATTGTTGTTTTGAGTCTGATTAATTGTTGTTTTGAGCCTGATTAAGAAATTTGGGGTAGTATTTTTTTAATTTATTATGTGCTAGTAATGATTTTTAATCTTTATTTAGTGATCTAGACATGTTATAATGAGAATTTGGATGTTAAGTTGACTGATACAAAAATGTGCACTGACGCTTAACCGCCACATTCGATGCTTAAGTACGTCATTTTAATCACATGTGCAAATTTCAATTTCTAGGTGTAACTACAATTTAGTTGGAATAAACGTGTCTTGGCAGTTTTTAGTCATGCCTAGAAGTTATGAGGGGGAATTAGGCCTATAAATAGAAGAGGTTTGTGAAGGAATTTCACCCTAGATTATTTTTAGCCCTAAAAGTCTAAGAA
>NW_018252042.1:62283-66034 GCF_001263595.1 Phalaenopsis equestris | reverse complement strand
CTAAGGTGCTTGAATTGCATGCTCATCTAGAACATATTGGGTGGCAACTTAAGATGCAATTCAACCATACCAATTATGTAGAGGAAGCAGATAAGGCGATGTTCCTTAAGCAAAAGTGGATCGAAGATGATAGTATTAGAGTTCGTCACCACCGTCTGTTTTATTGACTCTACACTCCTGGAGAAAACAAGAATTTGTTCCTTCTAATGAAGAGTAGCATTAAGTTAAGTGTTAGGAATTGTGTGTTTGGAGTCATGTTTTTAAGTGTGTTAGTGTTTATGTCTTGTGTTTAATGTTTGTGTCACTTATGTGTGTAATTGTAAATGTGTGTTAAGTGTTTTGTACTTAGGAAAATTTTCTCATCCAAGACTATTTGGAGAGAGAACTAAGTGTTAAATTTGTTTTTACTTGTTTGTGAATTAATATAAGTTTATTTTTGTGAAAATTTAAGTTATTTTAAGACTTGGATTGAATTAATTATTATGGAGAATTTTGAGAGAGAAGGGAGTTATAAGAAGTAAAAATAGTCATTTAAGTACTATGAGACCATTTAGGGGTGGTTTATTTAGGCTAATAGTGCATTTTACTTAAAATTAAAAATTTAAAAAATTGTGCACTGGCGCCTAAGCGCCACTTCTCGCACTTAAGCGCGAGCCAACCCAAGAGGAAGGCGCCTAAGCGCCACTTACCCTCACTTAAGCTCCGATTAACGAAAACAGGTTCGCAAACCGTTAAAAGTGAATTTTTGGTCCGAAAAAGCCTTTTTTAATGCCTCATATCGTCTTCCCCAACTCGAGTTTACAATTTTAAAGGCTAGGGCAAGAGAAATTTGGAGATTTCTTGGTTGATTGAGTGAGATTTGCTAGATCCAAGCTTTTTGAGGTAAGAGCTTTACTTCTATGGAAAAATTTTGGATTTTCACCATTTATTTTAACCACATTTGGAAGATTTTGAAAATTTACTATTCATGGTGAAAAGTGAAGAAAAATCTATGGAAATTGCTTGGGAAGTTTAGTTAGTGCTTTTGGAAGTTTAGTTTAGTGATTTAAACTTGATTTTTAAAGTTAGAATTTATCAAATTTGTAGAATGGCACCAAGAATGAAAAGGAATAGAGGAAAGAGCTCATTTGATTCGAGCAAATTTGTCAGTTCAAAAGTTTAGGATTGATATAGTGACACTCTACTGTCATGAAAATTGATTCAAGAGCAACGTTTTAAGAATGGAAGACTTGATAGTCCGCCCACAGTGGGAACAGTTCTGTTGTTTCTCTGCTGTTGCAATGATTTCTATTGTAAGGGAGTTTTATGCAAATCTCCCAGAGGCTGAGGAAGATTGAGTTATGGTTTGAGAGAAGTTGGTACCTTTTACTCCCGAGGTAATCAACTTGTTTTACCATTTACCAACTGAAACTTTGTTTTTTTATGCAAATTATAGTCCTACAAAAGTGGAATTGGACGAGATTATTTCATACTTGACTAATGAGAGAGGACTTTAGAATATTACCAATGATAGGAGAGTAAATTTCCCAACTTCAATGTTATGTGCACCTTCAAAAGCCTGGCACTATTTTATTTTGCTCGTTTGCTTCCTACAAATCATCTCAGTGAAGTGACCAAAGAGAGAGAGACGTTCAATTATTTTATTCAGGAGGGAAAGCCCATCAACATATGGGCTTTGATCTATGAGACTATCATTAGTTCTGCTACGGCTGCTTTTACTGCAGGTATGTGATCTGCTTCCTTGATATTTTCTTTGTGCAAGTAGGCTGGAGTAAAATATGATAGCTGGGAGGAAGTTCTGTTACTTCTGTTACTGCTAAAGCCCATCAAGAAGGTGAATGTGAAGACTTAGTCCGAGCATTTGATTTTTGGCTGGAGAGGAGGATTTTCCAAGAGCTATGGATTAGAGACGTCTACTGCATTTACCTTTGTTGCATCTTCATCTAGACCATCTACTTCACATGCTTCTACATTTAGAGGTGATTCTACTAAGACTCAGGATGAGTTATTGCAGAAGATGATGGATAGTATCAATTTTACTGCTTATAAGGTACAAAATCTAGAGTATTTTGCATATCATACTAATAGTTATAATAGAAGGAAGAGTGATTATGAAGAGAAATTTCACACATCCTTGGAGAGTCTGATTAGAGGTGAACCAAGAGTGAAATTTCCTCATATCCTCGATATCCTGATTATGAGCCTGCAGAAAAATGGTACAACGGTGATTTTGAGGATGAAGAGTAGAGCTGAGAGATTCATTTTATGATTGCAATATGATATGAACTATGTGGTATGAGCTTGCTACATTTGCATCTGTGTGTTGTTTTGGACTATGTTGTGTTTTGGACTTTTATGTTTTACTCTTATTATGACGTTGGTGGTAGTTAATATTTTATTTTTAAATTTTAGGGTAGTAACTGTCGTTTTGTTTTTAGTACTGTGATTTAGTTAGTTTAGAACTTAACTTAATTTCATATCTATTATAAAGTAGAAAATCTTGCTAGTTTAGATCTTAAACTTGAAATTCAGAAACTGCTGCGCTGTATTTTTCTTTTATCATGTTAGTGTGTTGTTTGCTTTTATACCCACTGTTTAGAAGTCTATCTAAATCTCTACATGTTAAACTAAAATAAAATGTTAGAAAATTTGATCAAAATTAATTTTACTCCTGTCTTTAAATTTATACTTGTATGATTAGGATGTAAAAATTCTTGTTAGCATGTTATTTCAATTTTCATTCCTGCCTATATAACTATCTAATTAAATTGTTTAATCTGTTAAAAATTTAAGTTTGGGGGGATGAAAAATATTTTCAAAACTAGAATTTTATTTGTCCTCAAATGTACTACAAGTTAATTTGATTTTAAATGAAAAATTGATTTATGTATATGAAGTTATATTAGGGGAGTAAAATTTGATTTTAGAAATGAGTAAGAAAATTTAGTTAAAATTTTAAGTAAAGAAGAAAAATTTTTAGTGTAGAAAATGATTAATATAAGTGACTATCTTTAGTAGGAAAAATTATATTTTTAAGAAATTTAGATAATTTAAACTTTTATTTTAAATACTTAAATTTGTTTTATTAAAATGATTTTCAAAACTATTATTATATTTATAAGTAAAAGTTTTATATCAAGACTTTACTTTAGGAAAGGAGAAGTGGAATTCAAAAACATTAAAGGCCTATCTAGATGTAGAAATCCTTGTCTGAAAAAGAAAAAGAAGAAGAAAAAGAAAAGAAAAAGAAAAGAAAAAGAAAAGAAAAGAAAAAGAAAAGAAAAAGAAATGAAATGTAAGGGAGGAGAAGCTTGAGGATTAGTGCCTAATCAAAAATAGGTTCTACATTTGATCTTTTTAAAGTATAAAATTTGATAAAATCTTAAGCTTATAAATATGATATAGTAAGTAAAATTAATTTTAAAAATTTGATAAAAATTTTTAAGTAAAGAAAATAAAAGAACTAAAATCTAAATTTAGAGAACTTACAATATTTTTGAATTGGATAGGAACTCATATTTTCATAGTACTTAACATTAAAAATTTTCAAGCTTTAAGTTGATCTCATTTACTAATTGTTTTTTCTAGATTGGACTACTATATTTCTAAATCTAAATTTTAGTAACTCCTAAAGAAACTCATATACATATCATACATACTTATTTTTTAAAGATTGAAGTGTCACTTGAAGGCAAGTAACGTTTTAAGTTTGGGGGATTTTGATACACCTAAAATATATAGTATTTTTAGA
>NW_018252042.1:52110-61495 GCF_001263595.1 Phalaenopsis equestris | reverse complement strand
GATTGAGTGCAAATAAATAGGGAAATATTCGTTGTTGGGTGTAGAGTTAGAGGACTTTAAAGTGACATGTTAAAGCCCCCAACTTGGTTTATTATTTTAGGTTCTGATACGAGAATGTTAGCCCCGGGTGGAGGGAATAAAGGGAACTTTAAAGTGAGAGCTAGTATCTTCCATGCCTAGCCGGTCTTCAGAACTATTCAAACTTTAAATTAGCCAATGTTCTTTATAACATCTCTAGTAAGGGTAAAGAATATTATTGCTCCTATTTGGCACAACACAATTTTCATACTTCCACAACATATTTTTTATACTTATTGCCGATTCATGATAAGACGATTCATGATAAGAAGAAAGACATTTTCATATTAAGTATTTTTCTTCTACAAAAACTTTAGTTATCTTTTTAAGTTGTTACTTTTTCGTTAAATTATAAAAAATACCAAAATTATTGAAATTCCTACAAAAATCATTTTTAGTTGAAGTAATTATCTTTTTAAAAATAGAAAAATTTTCTAAAAAATGCATATTGCATAATCTTCCCCGTGGGTTTGATATTCAGATCTTAATCAATTAATAAAAAAGTCCTATATTACTTGATAACGATACATATACTTGCGTAGTATCCCAATATAAATATATATGAATTAAAAAGTTAAATTCTTATTTTCTTCAGGATCAAGTTTTTGGTTTTGTTGCAAAATAAGAAAATATAAGTGAAAAAATACCATCAAAACTATTACTATACTGTGCGTAAGCATTGATTCAAGATCAATGGTCCCCTAACTCCACTAGCCGTAAACTAGGGTTTAGGTAAGACCAGTACATAGAGGACCAAAATGGGGATTCCATTAGTCCATAGCTCATGTAGGGTGGTTGATACTTCAACCCTACCAAAATACCCAATTTGACCTTTCACCCCCAAACCTACCCAAATTACCTAAACACCCCCAAATCCCAAATTTGGTCAAAATCCTCAAATCCATCCAAACTATCCAAATTTTTTCAAAAATCATTTCAAACCTTTTGAAAATACCCAAATTATCCAACACTACCCAAAAAAGCCAAATTTACCAAAATACCCCCAAAATTGCCAAAATTTCAAAAAATACCCTTGGCTCCCCAAACCTTTCCAGAACCTCCAAAATCACTCCAAATATTTCCAAAACCCATTTGGACACCTCAATTGGACTCAATTTGACCAATTTGATCATTTTGACCAAAACCCCCCGAATTGCCTTTAAAGGCCCAATTTCCCCCAATTTCAATCCTATACTCAAATTCACCTTCGATATTACCAATTTAAACCACTCCAAGCTCAATTGACCCATGCTTTGAGCCCAATTTTGATCGAGGTCAAACCCCCAATTTTGGCTACATGACTTGATGTCACCTAATTGAACCTCATAGCCTACTGAATTTGCTATAATTTGTGTTGAAAATTCTTCATAAAAATCCTACACATCAAACTTGACCTTAAATTGGCCTTGGTGAAGCTTCAATTTCATTTAATTTTGACCTAAGTCCAAAAAACCCTAAATTTTCCCCAAATTGGCCATACCTCAAAATTCTACCAAATTGATTATCTTAACCCCAAAATTGGCAACCAATTTATGTTGGAAAACTCTTCTTGATGTTCTTATAGACCATTTTCAATAATAAATTTGGACTTAGCCCAAGCGTAGCCCAATCTAGACCCAAGTCTAGCCCAACATGCCCAAAAAGACCAATTTTCCAAAATCCTTCCAATTAAACCCCCAACTGAACTCAAAATTATTTCAATCCTTCACCAAAAATCTTCATTACAATCATTTAAACAATATTGATCAATAAATTGAGCTTAAAGTCATGGTTAGCCTAACTCAAACCCAACTTTTAGCCATTTGGACCCAAATTGAACCCATACACAAAAATTAGCCTAACCACCCGAAAGTCACCAAATTTATGACTCCACAACCACTAAGCTCCTCCTAAGGACCAGGATAAACCACCCTAAATCCACCAAATCATGCTATGGAGCAATGAATCCCCAAATTAAGGGTTTCATTCCCTTTTTTAGGCCTTAACCACAAAATCTCCTCCATCATTAATTGCCACAAGGAGTTAACCATCATTAGCCACCCCCTGCCCTTCTTGAGCCAAGAGGTGACCATTCCCTAGATGACCAGCCACCTTGGTGGCAAGAAAATTGCCAAACTCAAACCGAGAGCCACCACCCTTGAATTAAACCCAATCTTAACCCTAGGGACCAGCTCACCAAAATCAAACCTTAGAGCTTTTTAGCCCACCACCTAGGCAGACATTTGCACCCATGACCAGGCGCTGAGCTCCTCTCTCCAGCCATGCCTATAAAATGGTCCCTTCACGGTCAAGAGAGAGGTGCTGAAATTTTCTTAAGGAGGCCCCTCTAAATTGCTCTCAAAGCCTCTTTGAGACCTCCTCACTGCAAGCTAACCACTTCCTTGCCCTAATTCCCCTTGTCAGAGTTCAATTTTTGAGCTCAAATCCTTTATGAAGATAGGACAGAACTCTCTATGCCTCCACAATGCATAAAAATCAAATTAAACTCACCCACATCTTCACCACAGTGAAAGAAGACAAGGTCCCATCAAACCCCTTTCATAGAGAGCCCTTGCACTAGACTTTGATCAACACCCAAATTTGGCCTTGATTTAATTTTGGTCTAGACCTTTCACCACACCAGAGGCTAAATCGCTAGCCTCCTTAAACCTCTACGAATGTGCCGAGCACATCTAATTGAAGCTTCCCTTCTCATAGAAAAGGTACTGAACTCCCCCTCATCCCGAGCCTATTTTATTCTCCATTTAATTAGAGTTGATTTAATGGCATGTTTACTATATGAATGTGTTCATCTCACTTAGACAAGTCAATAGAATCAAACCTAAGAAGATTTGGCCGAGTCTAGAGGGAAATCTTAAGGTTTTAGTGTGAACGGTTCTAAGGTTAGCCTATGTGGGGACGATGATTTACAACCGTTGGATTGCGCGTGTATCAAATGGAGTGCTCTAATTGCGCCTGATGGGAGCGTAGTCCATAAAGCGCAGGTTGACTCAGATGGCTGTACCAAATCAGAAGACGCCAAGGATAACGCGCCACCGCTTGTTTAATTAGAAAAATAGGGATTTAAATAATTCAGAAATGATCCTTAACTTCAAAAATTCATATTTTGGCGTAGAAAAATCACAAAAATAAAATAAAAATATCTTAGTGTTTAGTGAACAGAGGAGAACAATGTAAAAATAATTTGAAGTTTGTTTGATGAATATTTTATTTTTAATTAATTAAATACTGATTTCAGTCTTTTAGCTCTTCATGCATGTAGACATTTCACCATGACTTGATATTTTGGCATGTCGTTGCCTCTATCACAAGAGATATTCTCTAATTTTTTCAAAGTCAGAGAAGACCTCTAGATAAAGATCCAAGATAAAGATCCATATTATTCAAGTTTGTGTCTATTATTTGCATAAATTAATCATAAAAATTTTTATATTACTTAGAAAAATCCAAGAAAATTTTGGAAGGTTTATTGTGACTAGAGAACCCTATGGAAAATTTTTCTTGAGTTAAGTCATTAAGAACACACATAATTTACACAAAACCTAAAACAAAAAAGAAAATTAATTTTGGGTAGCACAAACATCTAAAGGACTTGATTTTTAATCTCCAACAAGATTAAAAGTTCAGAGAACTCCCCATAAAATTTTCAAAACATTTGGAGCTCATTTGATAACTTAACTTGATTTTTTAAGTTAAATGACATTTTAACACTAAAATGATTTTTAATAATTAAAATATAACTCAAAAAATCATAAAAATTTCTTTTAAGAGTTCTTTGTGATTAGAGGACTTTTCTAAAAATAAAATTGTAAATAAAACATATATAAAACAAAAAAAAATAAAAAATAAAAATTATGAAAATTTTAAGCCTATTTTGAATATTTAAGTAATTAAAATTTAATAAAAAATACAAAATTAATAAAATTAGCCTATTTTTTTAAATATTTAAATAATTAAAAATCCATAAAAATCACTAAAATAATAAATTCATGGAAATATTCAAAATTGCTTCCTAATAACTTAGGAATAATTGGGATATTTTTCTTAATTTTCTAAATAAAGATATTTAATTTTGAAGCTTAAAATAATTTTTAAAGGCTAAAATTAGATCTTTCACTTAAAAAATTCTAATAATTCAAAGAAGAATTAAAAAAAAATATAAAATTTTTTTCTCTAGGTTCCCTAACCTTAGAGAGATTTAATAAAAATGTAAAACTTAATTTTCCACATTAAGAACATTTTATAATTAATTAATGCTCCAGAACTTAAAATAATTTTAATAGTTCAAATAAAATAAAAAAAAATCATGAAATCTAGGCTAAGTGTTTCTCTAGACTAAGTCTACCTCTAGTAAAAATTTCAATGGATTAGGCTTTGCTGAAATCTTTCTTTGAATTAAAATTTTCCTCCCACCTTACTCCTTTGATGTCTTAATTGACCCATGAGTAAGGTGGGATGAAAATTCTAAATTCATTTGAATTAAATTTGATGAATTATGAAGTGATAGAGCCTTAGGGGCAAAAAAGTAATTTTGGAAATTTGGAATTAATTAACACTTACGCTTAATTCAAGAAAGGGAAATGGGCACTCTTTGATCCTAATTAACATACTTGGATGATTAAAACAAAATGGATTAATTGGTAGAAACCAATCTCACTTTTTCCAGTTAAAGGATAAATTTGAAATTTCCTAGATTATTAGAATTTGGAAGTCTACCAAATTGAATTATCCTAGACTTAGGGGGTATAGTTTTAGGTGTTAATAACTCACTAATGTAATACCCCTATCTGGTGTTCAAGTGACATTCAAATGTGTTGATGATGAATTATTGTCATTTAAATTTTAATTTCTTTCAAAATGACTAAGACATCCATCAGGATATTAAGGGCTTGGTGGTGACTTAAGTTAAATCAAATTTGGTTAAATGAATTTTAGAAAAGTGAAAAAAAAATTGAACACCTTTGAAACACTACAAGCCCAAGTTAAAACCAAAATTGGCTAAGTGCCTTAATAACACTAACTTACCTTTTTAAGGATTTCCACCTACATAACTCTCAAATTGAATGATAAATGATAATCACCCTACTCTTAGGGATAATTGAAACATCACTGTTCATTGAACACTGGAAATATTTACAGGATGGATTATTAAGCAACATAATAAGTTTAAATGAGTTCGATACTTTTCACTAGGCGGTGAGGGGAAAGCATGAACCTGCCTTTTTCTCCTGACCTGTTGGATACCTCGGAGGTCTACTAAACTTGATATGTTTTGCTTAATAAAATCATCTTTGATCAAACCAATAAGGACTCACCAAGACATAATCTAGGAACCTTATTTTTCTTGCTTTACATAAAATGCCCTTACATGCATTTTGAGTTTCAGTTGGAGATGACGGGAAGACCACCCAGGTACACTTTTATTGTAATTTATTTACCTCCATTTTTGGTTTCCCATACTTTTTTTTAGTACATTACTGTACTTACTCACTTGCATGTATAACCAAAATACTAACTTGCATGCTAAGCAATTATGTCACCCTGCATGAAAACCAAAACTGCTAGGATAGCCATAAATCCAAAACCAAACTAAAATCAATCAAGATAAAATTCACTGCCAAAATATTCAAGATATAAAACAACTCAAATTTTAATCACAAACATCATAAAAACAACAACTACAACTAAATTAAGACGTCTCTATCGGATGATAGGGAATCCCTTAGAGGAGGTAACCAACGGTTGCTAACGAGGCTTCCCATGGTCTAAATGAAAGTATTAAACTCATTATGTTGAGTTTAGCAAATTCATTTGGACTAAGTGAGCCCAATAGAAAATAGTGATACCAGAATGAAGGAACGTAGGATCCTAACTGGTATCGCTCTAATTAACTTTAACATGCCCCATAAATTTTTAAAGAACTACAACCATAGGGCAACCTTATTTGACATTATAACCCGAGACACTAGAAAATTTAAACTCGTCACGATGAGGAGATTGGAGCTAGCATGGTGGGTAACATGGCCATCTTCAATAGCAAAATCTGTCTTCCCCAATTAAACCATTTCCTTTCATAGAATTAAACAATAAAGCGATAGTACTTCGAGGTTGTTTGCTTATGCAACATAAATCCTCACCTCATCTTTAGGCTTTTGTACAACTCTGATGTACAATCAAAGCCCTAACTTGTCTTAGGATTCCGAGCTTGTTGTCTGTCACGACTTAAACCCTCACATCTTTGAGGTTATTTGTGTCATCGTTTCACACGAATATAAACCCTAATTAATAAAATTGTCAGGATGAAACACTAAAATAATTTCTCCTCAAAACTGAAGCCAAACAATAAGATAGCTTGGGAAGTCACTGAAGTTTTGCTAGTTCTTCCTCCCTTGAATTCTACAACAAATGTTTCAAATTTGAAACATTCCCCTTTCATACCTCTTTGTCTGATCTCATTAAAAAATTTGATCTTTTTGAACTCCTTGAAAATAATATTTCCTAATTTTTATCGAGAGTTTTCTTAAATGACTTTAGTCATTTAAGATGTAATTAACTATAGAGGCTTGCCTTTATAGGAAGCTTGTCCCAACCCAGCTTAAAATAAACCCTATTTAATCCTTTATATTAAATAAGAGAAATTATCGGCAAATAAAACAGTTTTACAGACCAAGCAGATGTCATATATTTGTTGGTTTATTTGATCGAGCCTCATCCTCAAGTGCTGTGTTTATCCTTTGGGATAGATACAGAGTTTGAGGTATAGTGCTCTTTCATTTAAACTATTAAAAATATTGGGTCCGTTTGATTTCATATTTTTCTAAACTATATATATACCGATGTTTTGCTGAGACACTTAGTCTCAAGGCATCACTGTCACAAAAGAAGGTGTGGGTACCTAAGGTCGGTGAACCCGCAAGACAAGATCATGTGATGAAACTAGGGTCTAAAGTATCTGACATTGTCGCAGCAATTGCCAGTGAGATGGAAGAACAAGAGGAGGAGGTCCACTCCTCCAAATCTTAAGGCAATTCAAGTATCAATAATTGAAGGAAAAGTTGAAAAACTCAGGGTCGAGATTTTCGAGTTGGCACGGGAACATGGAGTCTCCATTGATGATGATGAAGACTTTGACTATAATGATTTCCTCAAAGAATATTTCATGGATGCCCATGTTATCGAGACCAGAGCCGCTATATTTGTACGAGAGGCTCAACCTCTCATCGAAGAGAACGCCGCAGATGAGCTGCGTAGGGTTATCCTCCTAAGGGATGAGCAAGTCAGCCAACTAAAGAAAATGATATAAGAGATGGCCGCAGCCATGAATGCTATGACCACAATTCAAGGACACTCTTAACCCCCACAGTTAGCCTCTCAGGAGGCCAACAACCAGAAATTACACATATTACAGATGAAAGAAGAATTCACCTCAGTAAATAGAGGTGAGCAACCAAAGAAGGATGCTCCATCGAGTTCCATATCGAAGAAGGAATTTAAGCAAATGGTCGAGCAAGTTCGAGAGGCATTAACCCAATATAAGGGTTTTGCACTAGTTTTAAAGGGTAGACTTTACCCGGAGGAATTCGATGCCATACCCTTCCCCAAGGGTTTCATGTCCCCAATATTTAAGATATTTGATGGGACTAGAAATCCCAGACAACACATAACAAATTTTTAAGCCAGTTGTGGAAACACAAGAAGTAACGAAGCTTTACTCTTAAGACATTCATCAAGTTGGAACATTATTTGTAAAGAGATTTGCCGGAGCGCAACACCATGTTTATATAAGAGAGCTCATGATGGAAAAGGAAAAACCTCAGCTACAGGAACATCAAGCTATTGAGATTCTACTCAAAAGCATTCATGGGCTAGTAGCTTTCATGCTTAAGGGACTCACTATCAAATCCTTTGGGAAGCTACTCAGTAAAGCCAACAGTCTTCAAGAAGAAATCAAACATATGGATTCTCACAAGAAATCCAAGGCAACCAGAGTATTTGAAAGAAGTTAGGAACAGTAGCGACTGTCAATAAAGGAAAACAACCAATGAAGATATATCCAGAAAACCCTCACCAATCTTCATAGCATGCTCAGAAACAAAATAGACAATCTAACCAGCAACCGTCTCATGGAGGATCATCTCGAACAGAGAACAAGAGAATATCTTTGGCAGAATGATAGAAAATGGTGTATTCTGTTAAAGATGTAGTCGTATCCAAAAAGTTCAAAAGTTTGATGAAGAAACATGAATTCAGATTACGACATCCAAAGAAACCCGAAGAGGTCAATAAGAAAGATCAACTAAAGAAACTTAAAGAAGGAAATACAACTATCCCTAAAGAATATTTAAAAGAACTTGAAAAAGGTTCCATAAATATGATTTCGGCTGAGCCAATCTCTCCGATTAATCCATATACTAGAGAAGATGGATGGAGTATGACTTGGGATAAGCTTAAGAAGGTCCTAAACCAAATCTAGGATGCATCAAAATAATCTTCCGCATATACTGGAAAAGATGGATGGAATGCAATCTGGAGAAAATCGTCCAAGAAATATTGAACCAAATTTAGAATGCTTAAAAACAAGCCTCCGTGCTAAAAAACAACCCTCCGTTCAGAATCTTCAGCCTGCCAAACCCGAGACGAAGATTTCACCAGAAGACTCGTCTTCGTCAAAGACAAAGAAAAAGAAGAATACCACTACGAAGACTAATAGCACGGAGGGTAGGATAGGGGCTGCCTCTGCTAGATTAGTTATTATGATTATCTTTTTACCCCTTCGGGGTCATATGAATACAATGATTGTGATTTTGGCTGCGTTTTAACTATTTCTAGTGATAACATAATTGCTTTTGAACAATCTAGCCTCGATATCAATTCTCAAAATGATCATCAAATTGTACTTGAGTCTGATGAACTGGCTAACGAGATCTAAGAAGACATCGATGATACCGCTTACGACAACATCGGGAGTGAGGAACCAATCTTCGAGCACTACGGTTCACCGCTTGCCATCAACTTAGATCTTTCTAATAAAGAAGAAATACCAGAAGATTCGACAATGATATCTCAAGAAGAAGAAATTACAGAGGTGAACTTAAGAAGTGAGAGAGTATTACCCCCAAGGATAGCTCCAACAGATAAAAGAAAACAAATATTAACTCTAGAAGAGCTACCTTCACCTCCACCATTGGAAGAACCACATAACCAAGAGAAAATTGGAGGACTATTAAAAGTGGATTACAATGTGCTAGCTCATCTTAGGAAATTGCAGCCAGATTAAGCATCTACGACGCTCATTTCAATATTTTTC
>NW_018252042.1:28433-52100 GCF_001263595.1 Phalaenopsis equestris | reverse complement strand
GAGAGAGTCTCTGGTTACAGCCTTGCTTGACCAAGAGATTTTCTTAGCCGAGTTGGCCAGCACATCCTCGGATGAAGTTTGCTTGTTGAAGGAACAATCTGGGGTAACTTTCACAGATGAAGATTTGCTGCTCAGTACTGCCAACCACAATCGTCCACTCTACATCTCCGTTAACATTGGTAGATTTGTATTGTCCAGAGTTTTAGTAGATCTAGAAGCATCACTCAACTTGATGAGTCTATGGATATTGGCCTATTTTGATATTGAAGCCAAAGAGCTTACGACCGATAAAATAATGCTAAGAGGATTCAACCAGGATTCAACCAAAAGTAAGTGAGAGAGAGCCCTTAGATCCATTACATTGCTTATGGAGGTTGGAGAAATAGTAACAACCACTAAATTTCATATCATCGATGCCGAGACCTCTTGAATTGATCTATTGGGTCGACCGTGGCTTCACGAACACAACATGGTTTCGTCGTCCCTACACCAATGCCTTAAGTACTATAAAGAAGGACGAGAATATTATATGAAAGGAGATTTACAACCGTTTTCATTTCATGAAGTTCATATTCATGAAGATGATGCCTACTATGCGCTTCCAAGAAAACTGTCTTCTCTCGCGAAATTGTCACAAATAAAAGTGAAGATTTAGAAAAATCACAAAAAGGAGGCCATTCAACTCAGCTTCAGCGATCTTCCACCACTCTTTTGCAACAAGTCGGTGGAGGTTCTTTTAGTTCATGCATTCGAGGTCGAGGCCGAGGATGTGGATGAGGAAAAGCCAACTTTACAATGTATGATCCGATAAACCACTATGTGAACACCATGACCCTTACTCAGATTCTCCCTCAAAAGATCGAGAGTTTGGAGGTCAAGGAAGCCCATAGCACTGGTCGATCAAATTTTACTCTGCTTCTACTCCTGTAAACTCTGAAAATCATGTAAATATGGATGATCCTAATGAATTTATGGAATTACCTTTTGGTTATTTTTCGTCTTGTGTACAAAAGTTAATTCAACAGAGACATTTATCAAAACAAATATCGAAAGATAATATGTGAACACCATGACCCTTACTCAGATTCTCCCTCAAAAGATCGAGAGTTTGGAGGTCAAGGAAGCCCATAGCACTGGTTCAAAGCCGATCAAATTTTATCATGCCTCTACCTCTACTGATCTTGAAAATCATGTAAACTTGGATGATGTTCCTAATGAATTAATGGAATTACCTTTTGGTTATTTTTCGTCTTGTGTACAAAAGTTAATTCAACAGAGACATTTATCAAAACAAATATCGAAAGATAATTTACAACCTTTTGAAAAATTATGGAATGTTAAAAGTCAAACTCCCAACTCGAAGAGGGTCTCGGATTTGGTAGAATCGGACCAGTCGATGACTCAAAATATTGTATAGTTGTTACTAGTGAATCGGAAGGAGATTACCTCAATATGGAGGATGAACCTACTAATAAGCTGATAGAAAATGCTCCACCAGAATTTGAGGGGGTTTGAGGAGGAAATTAAAATCAACTATTGATGAGTTGAAGGAAATTAACCTCAGGACTGGAGAACAATACAGCGAAGCAACCCCGACCTACATTTATAAGTTCTCTACTCAATGATGAAGAATCTTTAGAAATGATCAAATTGTTGACAAAATTCAAAGATTGCTTTGCATGGAGCTATGATGAGATGCTAAAACTGTCAGCAAAGGTTGACGTTCATAAGCTTGGGGTAGATAAAGATACGACCCCAGTGAAACAAGCTCCCAAATGAATGTGCCTTGAAATAGAGCAGCAAGTCATCGCCAAGGTGAAGAAATTAATAGATGCTAACTTTGTAAAAGAAAAGCAATACCCTACATGGTTAGCCAACAATGTCCCAATTAAGAAGAAAAATGAACAAATCCGTGTTTATGTAATACGTGTTTGTGTCGACTTCAGAGATTTAAACAAAGCATGTCCAAAAGATGAATTTCCATTATCGATACCAGAAATGATGGTGGACATCGCTTCTACAAATGAGATATTCTCTTTTGTGGACGGATCGTCGGGATACAATTAAATCAAGATGGCTCCCGAAGATGCGACACTTACAGCCTTCAAAACACCTATCGGGATTTTTTGCTACACAGTGATATCGTTTGGATTGAAGAACGCTGGAGCAACATATCAACGTGCAATGACAAAGATTTTTGATGATCTCATTCACAATCAAGTGAAATGCTATGTGGATTATTTGGTTATCAAGAGCAAGCAAAAATAGACCATTTGTACGATTTGAGGATCTTGTTCGAATAGTTACAATGATATGACCTTAAAATGAATCCCTTAAAGTGCGCCTTTGGTGTTACCTTTGGGAAGTTTCTAGGATTCGTTGTCCGTCATCAGTGAATCGAGATCAACCCAGATAAGATTAAAGCTATCTTGGAAATGCCTCCTCTTAAAACCTTGAAACAACTACGTTCCTTCCAAATAAAGTTGGTATATCTGAGAAGCTTTATTTCTAATCTCTCAAGTAGGTGTCAGCCCTTCTTGGAAATAATTAAAAAAGATGCCAGATTTATTTGAGAAGAGAAATAGCAGCATGCCTTTAAGGACGTTAAGCAATATTTAATGATGCCTCCAACTTTGGCAGCCTCTATCCCTGAGAAACCCTTAATACTTTATACCGCAGCCTTAGATGACTCTCTTGGAGCCCTCTTAGCCCATGTCAATGACGAGCGTAAGGAAAACACATTATACTTTTTGGGTTACCGCCTAAGTGTTCCCCTCTGTGCTATAATGGGACAGATTTTAGCAGACTTCCTTACTGCGCACCAACTTCCAGCTGGGTCCCCTCTTAATGATGAACTACCATATGAGCAGGTACTACAGATGAAATTCTCTAGTGCGCAACGCTGGGAAATGTACTTCGACGGAGCTTCGTGAGCCAAAAAAGATAAAGGATAATGTAAAATTATACCAGACAAAGCAGGTATCGGATTGATCTTTATTACACCAGATAAGGGTATGTTGAGGTTCTCATACCACATGATAGAGCCATTTACTCACAACAAAGCAAAATATGAAGCTTTAATTACCGGATTAGAGTTGGCAATCTCGATGGATATAACAGACATTTCCATCTATGGCGACTCACAACTCGTCATCCAGCATGTTGCTGGACAATATAAGATTTTGAAATTGAGATTAGCAGAATACCATCAGTATACGATGAAGTTGCTGGAATAGATCCCCAGTGTAACTTTCTACCGGATTCCTAGGGGAGATAATGCCCATGCTGACGCTTTAGCAAAACTTGCAAAAGAATTGGCATGTCCTCTGGAGGATTCCATTGACATTACAGTACAAGGGAGACATGTTTTATCTCTAATCGACCTCGAAAATCTACACAAGCTCGTGAAAAAAAGAAGAAACGATAATTATGGTTACGGATATCAATGAAGATTGGCGCAAGCCAATAATAGAATATTTGCTTAATGGAAAGCTGCTAGATGACAAGTCAGCAGCACACCACATTACAAGAAGGGCTATGTCTTAAGCTCTAGTGGGTGACGTCCTCTACAAGAGATTGTTTGACCAGATGTGGCTACGATGTTCAAGCAAATTAGAAGCACAGAATATTATCAAAGAAGTACATGTCGGATTGTGTGGCGCTCACTAGTCCGCTCGCCAATCAGTACTAAAGATGAAACTGAAGATCAAAAGACTCAGATATTATTGGCCAGCGGTGATGTCCGACTGAGGATACAGCCAGAAGATGTCACCAATGTCAGGTACATGGGGTGGTCTTCCACCAGCCTCTAAATTTTCTACACCCAACCATTGCCTCATGGTCATTTGAGTGTTGGCGCACGGACATAATAGGTCCGATAGACCCTCCGTCCTCTAAAGGACATAAATTTATTTATGCCGCTATAGACTATTTATCCAAATGGGCATAGGCAGTGCCGTTATGAGAGGTTAGGCACAAAACATCCTTATATTCTTCAAAAACCAAGTTGTCTACCATTTTAGAGTACCGCGAAGAATAATTTCCAAAAATAAGACAGCCTTTAAAATCACCAAAATCAACAATTTTGTCAAACGACACGGGATAGATGGGAGATACTCTACAATTTACTTTCCCAGAGCAAATGGTCTTGCTGAAGCCTTCAATAAGATGTTGGTATAGATTTCAAAGAAAACACTAGACAAAAACAAAGGAGATTGACACAACAAGATACTAGAAGCATTGTGGGCATTGTGGGCTTATCAGACAACATTCAGGACTCCCACTCAGTGCACACCCTACATGCTCGTGTACGGGTCCGAGGCCGTACTACCATTAGAAGTTCATACACCATCTCTCAGAGTCGCTATCGCCAACCAACTCACAATGAAAGAAAGTGCAAAACTCAGACTTGAAGAATTAGAGAGTCTTGATGGAAAAAAGACCAGAAGCACAACAATAGTTAGAGCTTTACCAGGTAAAGATGGTACAAGCTCATGATAAATTAGTCCGCCCAAGGACATTCAAAGTTGGTGACCTTATCCTCCTGCTCAAAAGACCCATTCTTGAACGCCGCAAGATAGGTGAAAAATTTGTGACAACTTTGGAGGGATCATTTATCGTTAAAAAGGCTACGTAAGAGGGGCCTACCAATTAGTAGATTTTCATGGTGAAAGAATCATGTTGCCGATCAATGAACAATACCTAAAAACATACTACGCAACCTGACATTGCTTGACATTGCTTGATTAGAAATTTTGAAATTTAAATTATTCTTGGGTTATCTACTTGGCCAAATGTCTATGGCCAGGTCCAAAAAAATTATAATAAGATTAACCTCTATTTAATGAAAATTTTTGAAATTGCACATTTCAATTTTCTTTTTTAAACTTGATACTTTACTAAATTAAATGAAATATACACATAAATAAATGGTTTTCTCACCAACATAAAAATAAAATTTTCTTTAATAAACAATTTATTTTATTCTTGTTCACGCTAAGTTTCAGTTCACTGATATTTTTCTTATCGTCTGCAGAGAAATGATAGGTCAGAGGCTGATCTTTGATCTTTGCTTATATAGATGGCTGGAACCTCACACTCAATGAGGAAAGGGTGCCGTAGGGCAGCATTATAGAATTTGACATGGACTTTAGCCAAGTTGACATGGACTATGAGGAACCTCTGATGGATGTGGTCAGCTGTCAGGAGAAAAAAGGGCTACCCTCACTGCTAAGGTTCGACACCAGAAATAGTTCCTCACTGAAGGGGAAAAATGTAACGGTACAACAAGACTCGATGGTGGGGACCAATCACCTACCGTCCATGATAGCTATGCTAACCAGAGGCCTAGTCGCTGCCGATAAAAAAAGACTTCCAGATGAACCACTATGGAGGACTCAGCGTAGGAATGCTAGCCACCGAAAACATAGGGCTTTCCTACGTGAGCAGAGGAGATGCCAGAAAGAGGCAGAGAACTTGCTCACCCCTATCCCTGAAGGGGATATCTACGATCTGGGCATGAGAGAGACCTCTTCCATCCTACCTACTATAGACAATGAGTCAAGATTTCTTATAGAGCAGGAAATACCACCAGCTTCAGATTTTCTTTGTACGGGTTGCCCGACCTGCAACATCAAAATACCAGCACATACGTCAGCCACAAGGGAATTCATGGAGTGCCCTGACTGCAGTGTCCTCCACCTGGGGTGCTACTGTACTTTAGAGGAATACGTATCCTTTGATGATGGATTTCAAACCGCTGATTACCCGATGGATGCAGAACCATATGTCTCGTTGGGTACATAGCCATATATTTCGTCAGACGTAGAGTCATACATTCCGCTATAGACAGAGACATCACCGGCCTGGATTCCCGTCAACTTTGAAATGAGGGAACATCCCCAATAGCCACTGATCATCAGTATCATAGAATACTACAAGATGAGCAAGGTAAGTAAAAGGGACTTCGAATTCTATAAAGAAGTGCAAGTTAGGTTCATCAAAATATTAGAAGGATTGGAGCTATGCACTAAGGTCTTCTCCGAGAGGGATGAATGAAATACTCTCGACAGAGATAGAGGTTGAACAGGTCTGCTAATGAAAAGTACCTAATCCAAGCCAAGAAATTGGATGCGAGGAAAGGGCAGGATCACTATACAATGCGGCTGCTGTTACAACTTTACTAACTAACGATAGACAAGGAAATCCTCCTGAGATTCTGAGACACAATCAGGTGGACCCAATACCTCCCATGATAAAGTGGATGATTAAAAGAATGGTCTGACGTAGCCTACTGCCAGCTGACTATATTCCTAACAGTTGTATCATCAACATATATGATGAAGGAGACTGCATACCCCCGCACATTGACCATTATGACTTTCTGAGACCTTTCTGCACAGTCTCACTCATGAGAAAGAGCAACATCCTATTTAGAAAAGAAATAAATATTATCAACCTTGGTGAATTCAGAGGGTTCGTGGAAATTCCACTACCTGTTGGTTCAGTACTAGTTCTTAAAAAAAACAAAGCAGACGTCGCCAAACATTGCATTCCAAGGGTACGACACCGCAGGGTGTCCATGACTTTCCAGAGGATGGATGTTAATAGAATTCCATACGAATTCCACCCAGACCCGGAGCTGGAAGAACTACTGCCATAAGAGCTATAAGAGGGTTGCACCTTTAAGCACATGCAAAGGGAACTCTTATCATGGAGCGTGGCTTAGAAGATCAGCTTGATCAGGAGCTTGTCTCACTAGAGACAGAAGCTCAGAGGATTCCTTTTTAGTGCATTTTTGTTACAGCTGATTAAACATGCTCAGCCTAAGATTATGTAATTGGCATGGGATATGTTTGGATGTACTTTGATGCAGTCAGCATAATTGTACTTTTTGAGGCTTTGGCCTACACTCAATCTGTAACATTTATTGGAGCAGATTAATGAAATATCTTTCAGAATTTTGTCTGTTTGTTCAATTGCCCTTTTTGGTGTGATGGATAAAAGCCACGAACCATACGCTGGTTTGAGATTACAATGAACAAAGAACAAAACAATAAAAAGTTAATAATAAAATTCAAATAAAACACTCTTTTAAAATTAATCAACCCACTAAAATTAAATTTTGGAAAACATATTTTGAAAATTGAACGTGATAAAAATAATAAGAAAAGAAAATAAATATTTTCAATCGATTCTTTTGATTTCGAGGTCTCTTACTCTTTGCTCGCACAACACGACTATTCTTGTCTACATTAACTCTTCACATCCTTGTGAAATTTCTCATTCTACAAAATCTCATAAAATTTCACATTTTCCTCAACAATGTTAGCCTTTTTCACAGGACACATATCTATGGGTTCAACACTACAAACTCTTTGTAAATTTCAATTCTCATTTTTGGAATTAGTCCTTAACTTCTGGTTCCCTCCTTTCGAGATTGGTCTCTAACTTCCGATCCTCTTTTTGTGATTGATCCTTAACTTTCAATTCTCATTTTGGGAATCAGTTCTTAACTTTTGATTCCCTCCTTTTGAGATTGATCCCTAACTTTTGACTCTCTCTTTTGAGATTGATCATTAACTTTCAATTCTCATTTTTGGAATCAGTCCTTAACTTTTGATTCCCTCCTTTTGAGATCAGTCACTAACTTCCGATCCTTTTTTTGAGATTGATCCTTAACTTTCAATTCTCATTTTTGGAATCAGTCCTTAACTTCTAGTTCCCTCCTTTCGAGATCGGCCCCTAACTTTCGATCCTCTTTTTGAGATTGATCACTAACTTTCAATTCTCATTTTTGGAATCAGTGCTTAACTTCTGATTCGCTCGTTTTGAGATTGGTCCCTAACTTCCACTAGTTTTTGATCCACTATTAAGATTGATCCCTAACGTTTAATTCTCATTTTTGGAATCAGTCCTTAACTTTTGATTCCCTCCTTTTGAGATTGGTTCCAAACTTCTGATCCACCTCTTGAGATTGATCCTTAACTTTCAATTCTCATTTTAGAATCAGTCCTTAACTTCTGATTCCCTTCTTTCGAGATCGGTCCCTAACTTTAAACTCTCTTTTGAGATTGTTCCTTAACTTTCAATTCTCATTTTAGAATGAGTCATTAACTTTTGATTCCCTCCTTTTGAGATAAGTTCCTAACTTTCGACTCTCTCTTGAGATTGATCCTTAACTTTCAATTCTCATTTTAGAATTAGTCCTTAACTTCTGATTCCCTCCATTTGAGATCGGTCCTAAACTTTCGATTCGCTTTTGATATTGATCCTTAACTTTTAATTCTCATTTTGATTCCCTCCTTTTGAGATCGGTCCCTAACTTCTGATCCTCTTTTTGAGATTGATCCTTAAGTTTCAATTCTCATTTTTGGAATCAGTCCTAACTTGTGATTCCCTCCTTTTGAGATCGGTCCCTAACTTTCGATCCTCTTTTTGAGATTGATCTTTAACTTTCAATTCTCATTTTTTGAAACAATCCTAACTTCTGATTCTTCTCCTTTCAAGGTCGGCCCTAACTTCTGATCCTCTTACTGAGATTGATCCTTAACTTTCAATTCTCATTTTTGGAATCAGTCCTAACTTCTGATTCCCCCCTTCCTTTCAAGGTTGGTCCCTAACTGCTGACTCTCTCTTGAGATTGATCCTTAACTTTCAATTCTTATTTTGGAATCAGTTCCTAAATTCTGATTCCCTCCTTTTGAGGTCTGGCCCTAACTTCTGACTCTCTCTCTAGAGATTGATACCTAATTTTCAATTCTCATTTTGGGATCATTTCTTTAATTCTGGTTCCCTTCTTTAGAGGTCGATACCTAAATTTTGACTCTCTTTTTGGAATTGATACCTAAATTTTAATTTCCACCCTGGGGTCAGCACTTACATACTGATTCCCATCCTCTATAAATACTTAAAGCTTGATAGCTCAAACCCACTCTCCAGTCCCCAACGAGAGTTCCTACTTCTTGACTTCCATCAAATATTTACTTGCTAATTCCCCAACGGAAACAAATAGCACACACAACTCTACACCTCCTTCTAGTCTGTTGACTTAGAAGTCTATTTTGGTTTTGTTGATCTTGTCGGTCAACAACAATAAGTGCAGTGTGCTTTCCCAGCACACCACACCTATTGGGGGTCCATTTGCTGACCTCACTTTTGGTTGAGGCTTAGTTTTTCCTCTTTAGTAGCCTAAGGTCTAGCCATATAACTTTCCTGTTGACTATTCCTAGAAAACTAGAAAAGGAACCCCACCATTAGAAACTCTAAACTCCTCCTTGCTCAACTTGAAGTTTGTCATATTGGTCCTAACCTCTAGTACTTACTAGGTAGGGTCAATATGGGGGAGGTCAAGGTGAGTTCCTATTGGTCTGCTTGCCCTTAGGGTTGACTCTGGGTGTTGGTCTAGGGCTAAGGCACTCACATTCACTAACTACACTCACTCTCACTCACAATCCCTCACAACCCCAAACCCAAATTTTCCTAACTTTGATCCATTGATCATTTGGGAGACTCGTGTAGATGGTACCCTAAATCCACTAGCCCTAGGCTAGGGTTTAACTAAGACCAGTACATAGAGGACCCAAATAAGAATTTCATTGTTCCATAGCTCATGTAGGGTGGTTGATACCCAAACCCTACCAAAATACCCAATTTGACCTTTCACCCCCAAACCTACACAAATTACCTAAATACCCCTAAATCCCAAATTTGGTCAAAATCCTCAAATCCATCCAAAATATCTAAATTTGTTCAAAAATCATTTCAAACCTTTTTAAAATACCCAAATTACCAAAAACTACCCAAAAATGCCAAATTTACCAAAATACCCCTAAAATTGCCAAAATTACAAAAATACCCTTGGCACCCCAAACCATCCCAAAACCTCCAAAATCTCCAAATATTTTGAAAACCCATTTGGATCACTCAATTTGACCCAATTTAACTAGTTTGATCATTTGACCAAAACCCCCAAATTGCCTTTAAAGGCCCAGTTTTTCAAAATTTACCTAAAATGTCCATCAATTTTGCCCCAATTTCCCCCAATTTCAATTCTAAACTCAAATTAACCTTCCATATGACTACTTTAAACCAAATACAAGCTCAATTGATCCATGCTTTGAGCCCAATTTTGATCTAGGTTAAACCCCCAATTTTGGCTACATGACTTAATGTCACCTAATTGAACCCCACAACCTACTCAATTTGCTACAATTTGTTTTAAAAGCTCTTCATAAAATCCCTACACATCAAACTTGACCTTCAATTAGCCTTGGTGAAGCTTCAATTTCATTTAATGTTGACCTAAGTCAAAAAAACCACAAATTTGCCCCAAATTGGCCATACCTCAAAATTCCACCAAGTTGATTATCTTAACCCCAAAATTGGCACCCAATTTATGATGAAAAACTCTTCATGATGTTCTTATAGACCATTTTAAACAATCAATTTTGATTTAGCCCAAGCCTAGCCCAATCTAGACCCAAGTCTAGCCCAACATGGCCAAAGTGACCAAAATTCCAAAATCCTTGAAATTGAACCCCCAATTGAACTCAAAATCATTTCAATCCTTCACCAAAATTCTTCATTACAATCATCTACACAATTGTGATCAATAAATTGGGCTTAAAGTCATGACTAGACTAACTTTAGCAATTTGGACCCAAATTGAACCCATACACCAAAATTGGCCTATCCACCCTAAAGTCACCAAATTTATGACTCCACAGCCACTAAACTCCTCCTAAAGACCAAACTAAAAAACCATAAATACACAAAAGCATGTTATGGACCAATGAATCCCCA
This sequence comes from Phalaenopsis equestris, assembly GCF_001263595.1. Taxonomy (NCBI): domain Eukaryota; kingdom Viridiplantae; phylum Streptophyta; class Magnoliopsida; order Asparagales; family Orchidaceae; genus Phalaenopsis; species Phalaenopsis equestris. Next base: position 41,297 of record NW_018252042.1, on the reverse strand, counting down.
AATTAAGGGACTCATTCCCTTTTTTAGGCCTTATCCATAAAATCTCCTCCATCATTGATTGCCATAAGGAGTTAACCATCATTAGCCACCCCTCTGACCATCCTGAGCCAAGAGGTGGCCACTCCCTGGCCGGCCAGCCACCTTGGTGGTCGAAAAATGGCCAAATAGAGAGCCACCACCCTTGAATCAAACCCAATCTTAACCCTAGGGACCAACTCACAAAAATCAAACCTTAGAGCTTTTTAGCCCACCACCTAGGCAGACATTTGCACCTATGACCATGCCCTGAGCTCCCCTCTCCGGACATGGCTATAAAATGGGCCCTTCAATGCCAAGAGAGAGGTGCTAAAATTTTCTCAAGAAGGCCTTTCTAAAATGCTCCCATAGCCTCTTTGAGACCTCCTCAGTGCAACCCAACCACTTCATTTTTCTAATTCCTCTTGCTAGAGCTTAATTTTTGAGCTCAAATCCTTGCCAAAGAAAGGACAGAACTCTCCACAGCTCCACAGTGTAAAAATCAAATTAAGCTCACCCACACCTTTACCATAGTGAAAGAAGACAAAGCCCCATTAAACCCCCCTCACAGAGAGCCCCTACACTAGACTTTTATCAACACACAAATGCAGCCTTGATCGAATTTGGGTCTAGATTTTTCACCATGCTTAGAGGCTCAATCTTTAGCCTCCTTGGACCTCCATGAACGTGCTGAGCATCTCTGATTGAAGCTTTCCTTCTTAGAGCAAAGGTATTGAACTTCTCCTCTTTCTGAGCCTATTTTTATTATCCATTTGATTAGAGTTGATTTAATGGCATGTTTACCGTATGGATGTGTTTGTCTCACTTAGCAAGCCTACTGGATCAAACCCAAGGAGATTTAGTTGAGTTCAGAGGGAGATCTTATGATTTAGTGTGAACGGTACTCAAGTTAGCCTATTTGGAGATGATGACCTAACATCGTTGGATCACACGTGTATCAAATGGAAGGCTCTGATTGCGTCAGATGGGAGCGTGGTCCATAAAGCACGGGCTAAATCAGATGGCTGCGCCGAATCAGAAGACATCGCGCGGAGCTTCGGAGACGTTGAGGATTACGCGACACCACGTGTTTAAGTAGAAAAATAAGAATTTAAATAATTCAGAAAATGATCTTTAATTTCAAAAATTCATATATTGGTGTAGAAAAATCAGAAAAATAAAATAAAAATATCTTAGTGCTCAATGAAGAGAAGAGAAAAATGTAGAAGTGGTTTGAAGTTTATTTGATGATTATTTTATTTTTAATTAATTAAATACTGATTTCAGTCTTTGAACTCATCATGCTTGTAGACATTTCACCATTGCTTGATATTTTGGCATGTTGTTACCTTTATCATGGAGGATATTCTCTGATTTTTCCAATGTCAGAGAAGACCTCTAGACAGACATCCATGTTTTTCAAGTTTGCATCTGTTATTTACATAAATTAATCATAATAATTTGCATATTGCTTAAAAAAAATCCAAAAAAATTTTAGAAGGTTTATTGTGACCAGAGAACCCTTTGAAAAATTTTTCATGAGTTAAGTCATTAAGAACACGCCAAATTTGCCCAAAATCCTAAAACACAAAGAAAATTAATTTGGAAAAAATAAACATCTAAATGAATTGATTTTGATTCTACACTATGATTTAAAGTTTAGAGAACTCCCCATAATATTTTCAAAATATTTGGAGCTCATTTGATAACTTAACTTGATTTTTTAAGTTAAATGTCATTTTGATAACTAAAATTATTTTTAATAATTAAAATATAACTCAAAAAAATTATAAAAATTAGTTTTTTTGGGAGTTCTCTGTGATTAGAGGAATTTTTTAAAAATAAAATTGTAAATAAAATAAAAACTTCATTTTAAAGCCTATTTTGAATATTTAAGTAATTAAAAATTAATAAAAATCAAAAAATTAATTATATTCATGGAAATGTTCTAAATTGTTTTTTAACCACTTAAGAATAATTTGAATATTTTTCTTAATTTTCTAAGTGAAGATATTGAATTTTAAAGCTTAAAATAATTTTTAAAGGCTAAAAAATGATTTTTTCTTAATCTTTCACTTAAAAAATTCTAATAGTTCAAAGAAAAATTAGAAAAATGTAAAATTTATTTCTATGGGTTCATTGACATCTGAGAGATTTAATAAAAATGTATTACTTAATTTTCCATATTTAAAATATCTTATAATTAATTAATGCTCCAGAACTTAAAATAATTTTAATAATTCAAATAGAACTAAAAAAAACATGAAATTTAGCCCAAGTGTTTCTCTAGTCTATTTCTACCTTGAGTAAGAATTTCAGTGGATTAGGCTTTGCCTTGGTGAAGTTGTTGCATTTTACTTAAAAAATCTTATTTTTGCATGAAAATAATTATATAAATTAAAATAAAATTGGAAAATCATATTTTCTCCTCTGATGTCTTAATTGACTTGTAAGTAAGGTGGGATGAAAATTCCAAAGTCATTTGAATTAAATTTGATGAATTATGAAGTGATAGAGCTTTAGGGACTAAAGTGTACTTTTGGAAATTTGGCCTTAATTAACACTTAGGCTTAATTTAAAAAAGGGAAATGGGCACTCTTTGATCTTAATTAACATATTTGGATGATTGAAACACAAGGGATTAATTGGTAGAAACCAAGTTCATTTTTTCTAATTAAAGGATAAATTTGAAATTTCCTAGATTATTAGAATTTGAAAGTCTACCAAATTGAATGATCCTAGACTTAGGGGTATAGTTTTAGGTGTTAATAACTCACTAATTTAATACCCATATCTGGTGTTCAAGTGACATTCAAATGTTTTGATGATGAATTATTGTCAGTTAAAATTTAATCTCTTTCAAAATTACTAAGACATCCATCAAGATCTTAAGGCCTTAGTGGTGACTTAAGTTAAATCAAATTTGGTTAAATGAATTTTAGAAAAGTGAATAAAAATTTAACACCTTTGAAACACTACAAGCCCAAGTTAAAACCAAAATTGGCTAAGTGTTTTAATAACACTAACTTTCCCTTTTAAGGATCTCCACCTACATAATTCTCAAATTGAATGATAAATGATAATCACCCTACTCTTAGGGATAATTGAAACATCACTGTTCATTGAACGCTGAAAATATTTACAGGATGGATTATTAGGCAACATAATGAGTTTAAATGAGCTCGAGAATTTTCACTAGACGGTGAGGGGAAAGCATGGACCTGCCTTTTTCTCCTGACCTGTTGGATACCTCGGAGGTCTACTAAACTTGATATGTTTTGCATAATAAATTATCCTTAATCAAACCAATAAGGACTCACCAAGATATAATATAGGAACCTTATTTTCTCACTTTACCTGAAATGCCCTTACATGCATTATGAGTTTCAGTTGAAGATGACGGGAAGACCATCCAGGTACGTTTTGTTGTGATTTACTTACCTGCATTTTTGGTTTCTCGCAATAGAAGACTCGCCAGGTATGCTTTTACAGTTTATAGTATTATTTTCTCTTTTACTTTTCGCACTGTACTTTCATGCGCATGCTAAACAACGTTGTCACCCTGCATGAAAACCCAAACTGCTAGGTTAGCCGTAAAAACAAAACCAAACTAAAATCAACCAAGATAAAATTCATCGCCATAACATTCAAAATATAAAACAACTCAAAATTTAATCACAAACATCATAAAAAAAACAACTACAACTAATTTAAGACGTCTCTAGCAGATGATCAGGAATCCCCCGGAGGAGGTAACCCTTGGTTACTAATGAGGCTTCCCACAGCCTAAATGAAAGTATGGAACTCATTAAGTTGAGTTTAGTAAATTAATTTGGACTAAGTGAGTCCAATAGAAAATAGTGGTAACAGAACAAGGGAACTGTAGGATCCTAGATGGTGTTGCTCTAATCAACTTTAACATGCCCCATAAATTCTTAAAGAACTACAATCATAGGGCCACCTAATTTGACATTATAACCCGACACACTATAAAATTTCAACTCGTCACGACAATGAGCTTGGAGCTAGCATGGTGGGCAACATGGCCATCTTCAACATCAAAATCTTTCTTCCCCAGCTAAACCATTTCCATCCTTTTCCCATCCTTTGAATAAAACAACAAAGCCATAGGACTTTGAGGTTGTTTTCTTATGTAACATAAATCCTCACATCATCTTTAGGTCTTTATACAACTTTAGTGTACAATCTAAGGCCTAACTCGTCTTAGAATTCTGAGGTTATCGATTGTCATGACTAATCCTCACATCTTCCAGACTATTTGTATGATCGTTTCACATGAATATAAACCCTAATTAATAAAATTGGCAGGATGAAACACTCAAATAATTTCTCCTCAAAACTGAAGCCAAACAATAAGATAGCTTGAGAAGTCACCGAGGTTCTCCTCCGGATCTAAGACATCCCCTCGTTCATCCTCCCTTGGATTCTACAACAAATGTTCCGAATTTTAAGCATTCCCCTTTCATATCTCTTTGTCTAATCTCATTGAAAAATCCTATCTTTTTGAACTCCTAAAAGATAATATTTCCTAATTTTTATTGAGAGTTTTCTTAAATAACTTCTGTCATTTAAGATGTAATTAACTATAGGGGTTTTCCCTTATAGGAAGCTTATCTGAACCCATCTTAAAATAAACCCTATTTAATTCTTTATATTAAATATGAGAAATTGTCGGCAAATAAAATAGTTTCGCAGACCAATTTTATGTGATATATTTCTTAGTTTATCTGATTGAGCCTCATCCTCAAGTCTTGTTTTTATCTTTCGGGATAGATACAGAGTTTGAGAAAGAGTATTCTTTCATTTAAACTATGAAAAATATGGGGTCAATTTGATTTCTTAATTTTCTAAAGAAAGTCCTACCCTTTGAAACTCCTTGAAGATAATATTTCCTGATTTTTATCGATAGTCTTCTTAGGTGACTTTGATCATTTAAGATGTAATTAACTATAAGGGCTTGCACTTATAGGAAGCATGTCCGAACCCAACTTAATATAAAACTTATTTAATTTTTTATATTAAATAGGGGAACTTGTCGACAAATATAAAGGTTTTGCAGACCAAACGGATGTCATATATTACTTAGTTTATTTAATCAAGCCTCATCCTCAAATCTTTTGTTTATCCTTCGGGATAAATATAGGATTTGAGGTACAATGCGCTTTCATTTAAACTATGATAAATATGAGGTCAGTTTGATTTCATATTTTTCAAAAAACTAAATATACATATATGTAAACTAAATGTCCTTCCGAAGCGGACGACGGGATTTTGATTCCGACGGCCGACAATTTCCAACGGGCAACTCCACCAACCCAAAATAGTGCCGACTGCTCCTGGCGACTCCGCTGGGGATGAACTTCTCTCTCCAAATAAATCAGGAAATATTATCTGCATATATCAGTAATGTGTTCTTATCCCTCATGAATGAAATTACCCTTCTTTCGTTGGCATGCTTTACCCATTTCTGTCTTGGGAAAGTGCGGTCAAGTCTTTGAACTTCAGGACTGTTTATTCAACCACCTATAAACGGAGAGGTTCATGAGGCCATTAAGGACTTTTTAATCTTTGCATAGGGTCGGACCCCAATAGGTGTATTGGTTGGCTTGTTCCTCCTGGGCATTATGCATTGTGAAGTCAGTCCCGCATTGGGTCCTAAGCTTCACTCTTTTTTTCCTTTTGAGTTTGGTTTGTTGTTTTGCAAATTAAGTTGGATTGTGTCATGCTGCGCTTCCTCTTTAAGTTTCCTTATTTTAATTAAATCTTCCTAATTTCAAACTTTTTTTACTAAATCTTAAAATTTCCACAAATTAAAAAACAACTTACCCGATCTACAAATCGACCTCTGTTAACTTTTAAGATTACAAGGTATTAGCTGAATAACTAACCTCAGAGCTTTCTTTTTTGAAGCCGCTATAATGGCGTTCCTAACGCTCACTTTCTTGTGCAACCTGCCGACGAGCCATGATGCCCGTAATGTTTCTCCCACCATCAAGTTTGGAGTCAGATTTGAAGATCTTGAGGTCGTTCTCGGGAAAGCCCCGTTCATGGTAATGAAGATCACCGCTCTGGAGGTTCAAGAACCATCAGTTGAGTTTAATCTGAGCTACCCTCAGAATTTCCCTTCTTACAAGAAGGTTAAGACTACTGTCACCACGATAACTACCAAGCCAACTGTTCTCGTTTCTGCTAAAGGAAAAGAAGTCATGATCGCTGAAAACCCAACTGAGGGATTGGTTGTCCCACCATCTGTATTTGAAATCAGATCAAGTTCGAGGACTGCACCGTTAACCCCAAACTCAAAAGAGAAACCGCAGCCGGAAAGTTCGGAGGGCTACTAAAGCCCAGATTTTTGAGGATATAGCCGTTGATGAACTTCCTCTTCAGGATGAGTTAGGGTTACTGGAAACCTATCCACTTCTGCAAGGGATTAGGTTCTATACCTTAATGGACACCAATGGATATGAAAGTATCCAGAAAAATGCTGCTACTTTACCGTCACCTCATAGACATGGTGGGGAGAGGAAGAAGCATACTCCTATCACCCGAGTCAGTATAGTGTTTCAAAAACTGGCTGCTAAAGAAGGTTGTTCAGTTGGCGAGCTACTCAAATGAGTGGGATGTGCAGTATCCCCTTGCATGAAGAAGAAAATTTTAAAAGACGCCAAATCTACAGGAAAATATCAAAAATCAACTGAAGCTTTGCCTGCTCACATTCCCGTCTGGTTCCGCTTAGGAAGCAGAGTTGATACCACTGTTGATACTATCAATTCTACTGCCACTAGGGTCATGGGCGGTCATGGGCCTTCGACCAGTTAAGTCACGTCTGGGTCCGAGAATTCTATCGACTACCAACCTCAAGGATGATCTTAAAATCCTAAAGGATAAGACGAAGAGGTTACCCAGTACTGTATCTGGTTTGTGCCATGGGGAGCATACTTCTCTTCAAAATGCTAGTGTTTCTCCTGAGACACCCCACCTCAAGACATCACAGTCAAATAAAATGATATGGGTATGCAAGGTCGCCGTATCGATATGGTCCAGCAAGCCCGCAAGGCAAGATCATGGATTGAAACAAGAGTCTAAAGTATCCAAAATGTTTGTAGCAATTACTAGCGCGATGGATGAGCAAGTAGAGGATGTCCAGCAAAGTTTTCCATATCTCAAGACATTACAAGGACAATAATTGAAGAAAAAATAGAAAAGCCCAGGGTCGAGATTTCCGAGTTGGCCCGAGAATAAGGAGTTTCCATCAATGATGACGATGAAGATTTTAACTACAATGTTTGCATCGAGGAAGATTTCATGGAAATCCATGTCATTGAGACCAGAGCTGCTGCATCTGCGTGTGACGCTCAACCTCACATCGAAGAGAAGGTCATAAATGAGTTGTGTAGGGTTATTTTTCTAAGGGATGAGCAAATCAGCCAAGTGGAGAAAAGGATGGAAAGAGATGGCTATCGCCATGACCGCCATGACCACAGCTCAAGGATAGTCTCAACTACCACAGCTTGCCTCTCTAAAAGTCAATCAACCGGAAATTATACACATCACATATGAAAGGAGAGAAGTTGCCTTAGCAAATAGAGATGAAAAAAAAAAGAAGGAATCTCCATCAAGTTCTATACCAGAAAATGAATTTAAGCAAATGGTCGAACAAGTTCGGGAGGCCTTAGCCCAATCTAGGGGTGGCGCATTGATTTTGTAGGGTTGACCCTACCCGGAGGAATTTGATGCTATACCCTACCCTAGGCTTTGTGTTGTTAAGCTTTAAGATATTTGATGGGACTAGAAATGCCAGACAACATATAGCACATTTTCGAGCCAGTTATGGTAATAAAGGATGAAACAAAGATTTGCTCTTTCAACAATTTGTCAGCAGCCTGTCAGGGATCGCTTTTGATTGGTATGTCGAACTACCCAACAGATCAGTCAAGACATTCGCCAAATTGGAACAAATGTTTGTGAAAAGATTTGTCGAAGCACAACATCATGTGTCTATTGGAGATCTTATAATAAAGAAGTAGAAGCCCAATGAGACTTTAGTGAACTATATTTTGAGGTGGAGAAATCTTAGCATGTAATGTGAACCTCAGCGACAGGAACATCACGCGATTGAGATCTTACCTAAGAGCATTCATGGGCTAGTAGCCTTCATGCTCAAGGGACTCATCATTAAATTCTTTGAGAAGCTACTCAGCAAAGCTAGCAATCTTTAAGAAGAAGTCAAACATATGGATTCTTATGAGAAGGCCGAGAAGTTCAGGACGACTAGAGTATTTAAGAAGAAGTCCGGAACAGTGGCATCGGTCGATTAAGGAAAACAAACAATGAAGATACATGCACAAAATTCTCGTCAGTCATCATCATAGCACGCTTAACAATATACACAACAGTATGGCCAGTCTAGCCAGCAATCGCCTCAGGGAGGATCATACCGAATAGATAACAAGAAAATGTCCATTGTAGAGTGAAGGAAACTGGTGTACTCCTTTAAAGATGAAGCCATACCCCAAATGTTCTAAAGTCTGATGAAGAAGCCTGAGTTCAGATTACCAGATCCGAAGAAGCCTAAAGAGGTTGGCAAGATTATTGTTCATATCACAGATTGCTTGGACATACCATTAAGGAATGTTTTGTCTTCAAGAATTGGCTCGAGAAAAATCTTAAAGAAGGGCATATAACGATCCTGAAAGAATATTTAAAAGAACATGAAAAAGGTTCTATAAATATGATTTTGGCTGAGTCAATCTCTCTGATTGAACCATATACTGGAAAAGACGGATAGAGTACAGTCTAGAGCAAATCATCAATGCATAAAAACAATCTTTCGATCAAAGTCTTCAACCTGCCAAACTTGAGACAAAGATTTCTCCAGGAGATTTGTCATCGTCAAAGACAAAGAAGAAGAAGAATACCACCACAAAGACTAATAGCACAGGGGGTAGGATAGAAATTTCCTCTGCTAGATTAGTTGTCTTGGATTCGAGGAAGAAAATCCTTGAACCCCTGATCTTGTATGATTATCTATTTACCCCTCTGAGGTCTTATGAATGTAATGATTATGATTTTGGCTACATTTTAACTATTTATAATGATAAAATAATCGACTGTGATCAATCAAGCTTCGATCTCGATTCTCATAATGATCCTCAAATCATGCTTGAGTCCAACGAACTCGTTAGCAAGATCAAAGAAGACATTGACAATACCTCTTACGACAACACCGAGAGAGAGGAACCAATCCTCGAGAACCATAGTGCCCCACTTACCATCAACTTAGATCTTTTTGACAAAGAAGAAACATTGGAAGATTCAACAATGGTATCTCAAGAAGAAGAAATTACAGAAGTGAACTTAAAGGAGTGGGAAAGTATTACCCTCTAGAACAGCTCCGACAGATAAAGGAAAGTAGATAGTAACTCGAGAAGAGCTACCTCCATCTCCGCAGGTGGAAGAAACACATAATCAAGAGAAGATCAGAGGGTCATATAAAGTGGATTACAATGTGCTAGCTCATCTTAGGAAGTTGCCAGCCAAATTAAGCATCTACGATGCTTTAATCCTGTCAAAGGAGGTGAGAGAGTCTCTGGTTACAGCTTTGCTTGACCCAAAAATTTGCCTAGCCCAGTTGGCCAACACATCCTCGGATGAAGTTTGCTTGTTGAAAGAACAGTCTGGGATAACCTTTACAGATGAAGACTTGCTGCTTGATATCGCCGATCACAATTGTCCACTTTATATCTCAGTTAACATCGATAAATTTGTGTTGTCCACAATTCTAGTAAATCCGAGGGCATCCCTCAACTTGACGAGCCTATGATCATTGACCTATTTGGACATTGAAGCTCATGAGCTTACGACCGATAAGATGATGCTAAGAGGATTTAACCAATTAGCAAAAAAAGCCTTTGGATCAATTACATTATTGATGAAGGTTGGAGAACTAGTAACAACCCCTAAATTTCATATCATCGATGCTGAGATCTCTTTCAATGCCCTACTAGGTCAACCATGGATTCACGAACACAATATGGTTTCGTCGTCTCTACACTAGTGCATTAAGTACTACAAGGAAGGACAAGAACATTGCATTAAGGTAGATTTACAACCCTTTTCAATTCATGAAGTCAGTATTCACGAGGACGCCACTTACTGCTCACCTCTAAAGAAAACTGTCTTCTCTAGCAAGCTTGAGACAAATAAAAGTGAAGATTCAAAAGAAGTACCATGGCAAGGCCATTCAACTCAGCTTCAGCAATCTTCCACCACTCTTTTGCAACAAGTTGGTGGGGGTTCTTTTAGCTCGTGCACCTGAGGTTGAGGTCGGGGACGTGAACGAGCAAGAACCAATTTATATGTTGAACGGACTATGCCAACCATCAACATTGATGATGAAGAAAGTACTAAGAATGAAATAATGATGAAAAAACTAAAGAAACCTTAGTACGAGATATCCTTAGATGATATGGAGAAAAATGAATATGAGACAAGGTATGATCAGATAAACCACTATGTGAACACCATGACCCTTACTCTGATTCTCTCTCAAAAGTTCAAGAGTTTAGAGGTCAAGGAAGTCCGTAGCACTGGTTCAAATCCAGTCAAATTTTATCATGCTTCTACTTCTACTAATCTTAAAAATCATGTATATTTGGATGAAGATCCTAATGAATTAATGAAATTACCTTTTGATTACTTTTTTCCTTATGTACGAAAGCTAATTCAACAAGGGCATTTGCCAAAACAAATATCAAAAGATAAATTACAACTTCTTAAAAAATTATGGGATGTTAAAAGTCAAACTCCTAACTCGAAAGAGGGTCTCAGATTTGATATAGTCGGATCAGTCGATGATTCAGAATTTTGCATGGTCGTTCTAAGTGAATCAGAAGAGGATTGGCTCGATACAGAGGATGACTCTGCTGATCAGCTAATAGAAGATGCTCCGCCATAATTTGAGGAAGAAATCAAATCAAATGTTGATGAACTGAAAAAAATTAACCTTGGGATGGAACATCAACCCCGACCTACATTTATAAGTTCTCTACTCAACGATGAAGAATCTTTAGAATTGATCAGACTGTTAACAGAATTTAAATATTGCTTCTCATGGAGTCATGACGAAATGTTGCGGCTGTCAGCAGAGGTTGCAGTTCATAAACTCAGAATGGACAAAGATATGACCCCAGTAAAAGAAGCTCCCAGAAGAATGCGCCTCAAAATAAAGCACCAAGTCATTGTTGAGTTTAAGAAATTAATAAATGCTAACTTCATGCGGGAAGAGAAATACCCCACATGGTTAGCTAACGTTGTACCTGTTAAGAAGAAAAATTGACAATTCCGTGTATGTTTCGACTTCAGGGATTTGAACAAAATGTGTCCAAAAGATGAATTTCCATTGCGATACCAGAAATGATGGTGGATATCGCTTTGACACATGAAATTTTCTCCTTTATGGATTGATCATTGAGATACAACCAAATCAAAATGACTCTGAAAGATGCAACACTTATAGCATTTAGAATGTCGATCGGGATTTTCTGCTATACAATGATGTCGTTTGGGTTGAAGAACGCCAATGTTAATCAGATTTATGTTCATGTGGTAAGATGAATCCCCAAATATTTGAAGGGGAGGCTCAGGCTAGAGAAACCAGTGTAAGAATGCATCCATTGCTTGATTGGTAGAGAGGATTTTTGGCTAATCAAAATCTCACATTTTTCCTTGTTGACCTTTATCCCAGGCACCATTTGGAAATGTTGAAGACATCCCATAATGTACTTAGTAGTAGGTTTAGAGGCCTTAGTGAATAGCAGGATGTCATCAGCATAGATTAGATGGCTGATGTCCATCCTAGCTCTATTGTGATAAGAGTTAAAGGTTTTCCTCTTCTCCTTGCAGTCCATCAGTCTAGAAAGGTAGTCAAACACCAGTATGAAAATGGTGGGGGACAAAGGGTCACCTTGTTTAAGTCCTCTAGTGGCTTTAAAGAAACCATGAGATTTCCCATTTATAAAAATTGAGTTTGTGTTATCCTCCAGCCATCTTTTAATCATCTTGCAGCAATCCCTGGAAAAGCTTCTATCCTCCAAACATCAAATGATGAAATCCCAGTTAACCATGTCATAAGGCTTCATTAGATCAAGCTTAAGGATTGCATTACCCCTTCTGCAAGGTTTCTCCAAATCCTGCAGAAGTTCTTAAGCCAGAAGGATGTTATCCCCAATACTTCTGCCTTTAACAAAGGCAGCTTGGTTGATGCTGACAAGGTGAGGTAAAACAGGCTGAAGCCTGTTAACAATGATTTTGCTTATTATCTTACTTATGACATTATTTAAACTTAGATTTCTGTACTGCCTCCAACTATCCTTGATAGAGGTCTTTGGGATAAAGACAATAGTAGAGGCACTGAAATAGTTAGGGAGTGAGTTTCCTTTGAAAAAGTGTTGAATAGCTATGATCACCTCTTCCTTGATGACCTCCCAAGCCTTCTTATAGAAATCAGAAGTAAACCCATCAGGTCCAGCTGATTTGGAACTATCAATAGAATTCAAAGCAGCCTTTATTTCTTCCTCATCAGGGATTTCATTTAAATGGAGATTAGCAGTGAACTTCTTGCTGTCTGTGAAAATTTGTTCACTTTCCCTAGTGGTCTCATTCATTAGGCTTTGACAATACTGCACAACACTATCAGCAATTTCCTCATCCTTCCTAAGATGTAGCCAACTTCCCTCAGTAGTCTGTATAGAGTGGATAGTGTTGCATTTCCTTTGGTATTTGATGCAGGCATGGTAAAATTTAGTATTCCTATATCCAGCAGCAAAT
>NW_018252042.1:26830-27423 GCF_001263595.1 Phalaenopsis equestris | reverse complement strand
TAATATTCCAACACAACAGGTTAATCATGGGGAAGGGGGAGAAGAGTAAGGTTGGGACCTGGACCTAGTCCTCCCTCTATACTTTTTTGAACCCATTCTTATCTGATTAGCATGTACCTGCAAACTCTGAAGCTCCTTGCCTTTCCCAATGTCTTGTCCTTCTAGTTTATAATTCTTTTTCTTCTTAGCTTTCTAAATTTGCCACTCTGACTCAAGCTCTTTATTCATGTCTTCTACTAGTTTCTGACAAGGGGGTTCCACCACTGGATCCACCAATGGATTCATCACATTTCTGGGAGGTGGGGGGGAAAACGCTTCCTCCACTGACTCAGCCTCTGGTTGGATCTCTATTTCCTTTTCCTTTGTAGTTATTTGGCCAACAGTTCTGCTGCCAACTCTAACTGTCTTCTCCACACAGTGAGGGTCCATTTGGGTGGGGGGCTTCTCATTCCCTTCAGCATGCACTGTCTTCTTTTGCACTTCTGTATTTCCAGCTTCCTGGATTTTGTTAGTGGCATCCTCCAACTCCTGCTGAGGTTGGTGGTGAGTTCTTCTAATGGGAGGTTTCAATCTGTAGCATCTCTCCCTATTAT
>NW_018252042.1:13012-25545 GCF_001263595.1 Phalaenopsis equestris | reverse complement strand
ATATATTGTATTGTATGTATATATATATATAGATACATATATATATATATATATTGTATTGTATGTATATGTATATATACATAATTTGTGGTCCATGCATTGTGATGTACACCATGCATTTGAAGCTTAATTTATACATTTGAAGTTTAATTTAAGTAGTTATAATGGATTTTCCACTTTTATTTATTTTGGCTGCTCTTCCACTGCTAGACAAGAACTCTAGCAACAGTTGTAAGACTTCAACAATTCTATGAGGGATTTCTGGTTTTTTGGGGGTGATTTTAATTGTCTCTCTTCACCTAATGAGAAGAAGGGTGGGAGATCTCTTGATATCAATCTTATGAATTTCTTCAATAATAATATCCAGTCTGCTGGGCTATATGATTTGGGATTTATAGGTCCTAAGTACACATAGAGAAGGGGGAGGATATGGGAGAGGTTGGATAGAATATTGTTGAATGACATTTGGTTTAGAGATTTTCTCCATACATCTGTTCAACACCTTGCTATGAGTGGGTTTGACCATAGACCTTTACTTGTTAATATATCTGCTAAAACTACTAAAAGTAAATCCAACTTCAGATATCTTAATATGTGGTCCATGCATTGTGATTTTTTAAATCAAGTCTCCCTGGCTTGGGCCGATGTACACCATCACAATCCTGGTATCAAACTCCCGCTATTACATAAAAAAGTAAGTAAACATGGAACTGGGAAGTGGTGGAAAACATTGATAGCAAGGTTTTGGAGGCTGAAAAGAGGGTACTGAATATTGAACATCTCCTGGTCAATGGATCTGGGTTTGAAACTGATCTACATTCTGCTAATGAACAATTTCTGGAAGTCATCTCTATGCAAGAGGAGTTCTATGATCAAAAGGCTAATAGGATTAAATTTTGTGATGGTGATAGAAATTCTAAATATTATCATGCTTGCATCAACTATAGGAGGAAATGCAATACTATTCACAAAATCACTACCTAGGATGGACAATTGATTACATCTGTTGATGGTATAGCTTTGAATGTTGTCAGTATTTTCAAGAAATTTTCAAGAAACCTCCTATCCCCAAACCTTCCATTCAATGCACTCTTTTTGATAAGGAAAGGGAGTTCATTCAAAGCCTTTCACTCACTGATATTCCTAATGAGAAGGAAATCTGGGAAGCACTCAATTCCATTGACAGTTCTAAGGTTGCTGGACCAGATGTGTTCACAGCTGACTTTTATAAAAAGGCTTGGTTGATTGTGAAAGGAGATGTTATTGCTACAGTCCAAAGCTTTTTCTGGGGTGCTGATCTCCCTAAATATTTCTCCTCCACTACTATTACTTTGGTTCCCAAAGGAAAAGCTTCTCATAAATGGGAAAATTTCAGACCTATCAGCCTTACTTCTGTTATTTCAAAGATTATCAGCAAGGTTTTGGTTCATAGATTACAACCTCACTTGAATCATATTATCTGCAGGAATCAGACAGCTTTTATCAAGGTAGAAGCATAGTGGATAATGTTCTTTTGGCCCAAGAGTTGGTATTAGATCTGGACAGAATCACTAGAGGAGGGAATATAATTCTCAAATTGGATATCAGAAAAGCCTATGACACAATCAGTTGGAACTTTATTGAACAAATTCTCATTGCCAGAGGTTTTTCTCTTTCTTTTGTTTCTCTAATCAATAGATGACTGACAAACAATTTTCATTCAGTCTTTATTAATGGAATTTTACATGGCTTCTTTAGTGCATCCAGAGGTATTGAATAACGTGATCCACTCTCTCCTACCATCTTTATTTTGGGTTTTGAATGAGATGGTGATCAGGAAACCCCACTCCCTTTATAGTCATAGTTCTTCCATTGTAATCAATCATTTGGCTTTTGCTGAAGATATTATTATCTTTTCCAAAGCCTCCAAACCTGCTGTTAGATCATTTATGCAGTGCTTGGAGAATTTCCAGAATATTTCTAGAATGAAATTGAATGTCCAAAAGTGCATTTCTGTTTTCAGCAAACAATACAAGAGTGAGTTTAAGAACTAGGTCTCAAACTTAACTGACTTTACCAACAACTGTCTTCTTGTGAAATATCTGGGAGTGTTTTTGATCAAAGGGAGAACTAAAAAATTTCAGTTTGATCATATCCTTGAAAAGATTCAAAGCAAACTGCAAGCTTGACATAATACTTATTTATCCAATGGGGGTAAGATAACCTTTCTGAAGAGTGTATTATCTGTCATTCCATCTTATTTATTGCAAATGAACCTTATGACAAAGGCTACTCAAAGACTATTGGAAGGAATGGTCAATAGATTCTTGTGGGCTGGCCAAAGGAAACAAAAACACTGGACTACTTGGGTTAAGGTTTGTAAACCTTTAAATGAAGGAGGTTTAAGCTTTAAGTCCTTCCATCAAATAATGCACACTAACCTTTGTAAGCTCTGGATTAAATTCAGATCTCAGGATTCTCTTTGGGCTGAATTCCTAAGGGGTAAATACTGTAAACAACAGCACCCTAATCATATATTTAATGGCTTGGGGGACTCTCCTATTTGGAAAAAGATGCTACAGGTTAGCGAGGAAGCTGAACAAATGTTTGTCTGGGAGATTGGTGAAGGATTGATAAACCTTTGGTGAGATAATTGGTCTTTGGAAGGCAGCCTGCTTCAAGACCTCAATGCCCCAGCTTCCCGCATGTTAGTTAAGGATCTATGGGAGAATGACAATTGGAATCTGAACCCTATCCTTTCATTCTGCAACCCCTCTCAGCTCTCTAATATACAGAAAATCTCTATTGTCCAAGGGAAAAAGGAAAGAACCTTTCTCAACCTACCCCTCTCCAACAAGTGGTGGATTGGGGTCATATGATTTGGAACAAGTTTCTTACTTCTTCCATGTCCTTCTTCATTTGGAGACTCTTCTCTAAGCTGATTCCCACTAATGATATCTTGAAATTGAAGGGTCTTAGAGGTCCCTCTAGATGTATTTTTTGTCTGTCATAGGAGGAGACCCTTGCTCAACTTTTCTTTATCTGTCCTTGGGTACAACAAGTTTGGAATTTTGTTCTAGCAAAGCTTAATGTTCCTACCATGAATCTTTCATGGGTTGTTTTCTATAATTGCTGGTCTGATTAGAGGGGTGCTAAACTTCAATATATCATTAATATTTTGGCTTGGTTTGTTTGGATGGCTAGAAATCAATTGAAGTATGAAGCTACTCCCTTAGATGCATGAAAGTGGGTCTGAATTGCATAGCTTATCTTTAAAAACTGATTAAATTTAGAAAGTTTAGTGTTGTATTGGAGCTGGCCCCCTCTTCCAAACCTTCTATTACTAATGTTCTTAAGATTCACTGGTCTCTCCCTAAGAATGGTTGGATAAAGGTCAACACTGATGGTAGTTATACTCCACAATATGCAGGTATTGGTGGTGTCTTTAGGAATCAAAAGGGAAAGTGCATTTTATATTTCCAGTCTCCTGTTATGGCTGTGGATCCTCTTGAGACTGAATGTCAAGCTGTTTTTTGGGCTCTCTATTTGGCTAAAGCCAGCAGTTTCAAGCAACTGTGGTTTGAATCTGATTCCTTACTTCTTATCAACATCATCAAGGGTTCTTATGACATCCCCTGGAACTTAATTTGCTAGATTTCTGGGATTCATTTTCTGCTGAAGAACTGCTCCACCGTTTTCACTCACATATATAGAGAAGGTAATAAACCATCCAATTGGTTGGCTAGAAGGGGTCTCCAAACAAAAGTCTCATTGGTTAGCAAGAGGATTCCTCCTCCATTGGCCTTCCTATTATTCAGTGACCTTCTTTCTCTCCCTTACATTAGATATTCTTCTCCTTTTTGATTGTCTTTCCTTTTGAGAGGTTACCTTCTTTTTATAGGCCCTCTTCACTTGTTTGTAACTGTTTTTGTTTTTACTGGAATGGAGAAATGCTCCTTATACATAAATATATATACATATACATACATACATACATACATATATATATATATATAACCTTTAGGTTTCATACTTTACAAAATTACACAATATATATATAAATAAATGATCTTCTCACCATTATAAACTAAAATTTTGCCTAATGAACACTTTGTTTTGTTTTGTTCCTGCTAAATTTTAGCACACTGATGTTTTTTCTGTCTTCCGTAGAGAAAATGTTAGGACAGAGGTTCATTTTTGCTTTCAAAGATGGCTAGAATCTCGCACTTAACAAGGAAAGGGTACCACAGGCTGGCACCATAGACTTCAACATGGACTTCAGTCAAGTCAATATGGACTATGAGGGTCTCCTGATAGACGTGGTCAGCAGTCAAGAAAAAGAGGGGCTACCGTCACTATTAAAGATCAGCACCCAGAAAGATTCCTCACTGAAGGGGAAGAAGGTGATAATACAGCAAGATCTGATGGAGGGGACTAGTCACCTGCTATTTATGATAACCAAGAGTTTCATATGAACTTTGTGCAGGTTGCCCGACATGCAGTGCTGAGATTGCCACACGGATACCAGCTATAAGGGCATTTGTGGAATGCCAAGACTGCAGTGTCCACCACCTAGAATGTTACAGTACTTTAGAGGAGTATACATCCACGGATAGTGGATTTCAGATCACCGATCACTTGATGGAGGAATCACTTCTTCCGTTGGATACAGAGACAACACCAACATGGATTCCTACTGATACTGAAATGAGGGAGTATCCTCGACAGCCGCTGATCGTCTCCACGACAGAATACTATAAAATGAGTAAATGAAAGATAAGGGAACTCAAACTCTATAAAGAAGCGTAGGGAAGATTCATCAACATACTAGAAGGCTTGGAGCTATACACCAGAGTCTTCTCCGAATGCGATGAAAGATGTATTCTCAGTTGCATCTTTAATCTAAGAGATAGGGGTCGAGCAATCCTTCTGATGGAAAGAGCCTATTTTAAATCACGGAAATGGATGCGTGGAAAAGGCAGAATCACCATACAATGTGGTTTCTATTATAATTTCACCAAGGATAGATAAGGAAATCCATCAGAGATTTTAAGACACGATGAAGTGGACCCACTACCTCCCATGATAAAGTGGATGATCAAGAGGATAGTTTGTTGGAGCATAATTTCAGACTATTTCATTCTTAATAGCCACATCATCAACATCTACGATGAGGGGGATTGCATTCCCCCACATATAGAACATCATGATTTCATGAGACCTTTTTGTACGGTCTCTTTCATGAGCAAAAGCAATAACCTGTTCGGAAAAGAGATAGACATCATTGGCCCCGACGAGTTCAGAGGATTTGTGGAGATTCCGATACCAGTGGGTTCAGTACTAATCTTTAAAGGAAATGGGGCAGACATCGCCAAACACTGCATTCCAGAGGTGCAACACCACAGGGTGTCTGTAACTTTCAGAATAATGGATGAAAGCAAAATGCCATATGGATTCCGGCCGGACCCAGAATTGGAAGAGCTACTGTCGTACGAGCTATGAGAGGGTTAAACTTCTAAGCACATGTAAAGGGAACTCTTGTCCTGGAGCGTGGCTTAGTAGGTAAGCTCAATCGGGAGTTCGCCCCACTAGAGACGGACACTCAAGAGACACCTTTTTTTTACTGCATTTTGACACAGCAGATGTGATGACGTATGTATTAGATATGCTCAGCTTGTGATATGTACCCAGAATGAAATATTTTCAGATGTACTTTTACTGCATTCGACATATATACTTTTTGATGCTTCAGCCAAATTTTAATCTATAACACCTGTTTGAAGCAGATTAATGAAATCTTATTCAGAATCCTGTCTGTTTGTTCAATTGCCCTATGGTACGATGGATAAAGAGCCACAAAACCATACATTGGTTCCGAACTACAAAGAACAAATAACAAAATAATAAAAACATAATATTAACGTTCAAATAAAACACTCTTTTGAAAAGCAATCATTGAAAATTAATCAACCCACAAAAATTAAATTTTGGAAAACATATTTTGAAAATTAAATGTAATAAAAATAACAAGAAAAGTCAACAAGAAAAGAAAACAAATTTGTTGAGTTGATTCTCTCAATTTTGAGGTCACTTACTCTTTGCTCGTGCAGCACGACTATCCTTGTCTGCACTAACTCTCTTCTCATCCTAGTAGAATTTCACATTCTGCGCAAGATCTCACAAAACCTCACAAAATTTCACATATCTTCCTCACTAATGTCAACCTTTTTTTTAACATGACACACATCTATGAGTTCAACACCACAAACTTTCTACACTATATTCGTGTCATTCTCGGAGCCAATTTTGAGATGCCAACTCTTTTTCCGCTACCCGATATGAGTCCCGGTGCTTTCCTCCCCAACGTAGCAGATATTTCCCTTGTCACCATTTGGGTTGGATATGTGTACCAGTGCTTTCCTCCCTAATGTGATACACACATCTTCGAGATAGGTGTAAGACTCCCTTGAATGGAACACAACATCCTATTCTCAACCTTTCGAGATTTGTATAATACCCCCCTTGAATGGGACACGACATCCAATTCTCTACACACCTCTTCAAGGACTCCCTTGAATGGAACACAACATCTTATTCTCAACCTTTCGAGATTGGCATAAGACCCCCCTTGAATGGGACACGACATCCAATTCTCTACACATATCTTTGAGATAGGTTTAAGACCACCTTAAATGGAACAAAGCATCCTATTCTCATCTCGGGGTCAGTACCTAAATTCTGATTCCCTCCCTTTGAGGTTGGTACCTAAATTATGATTCTCTTTTTGAGATTGATACCTAAATTTCAATTCTAATTCCAGGATTAGTACCTAAATTCTAATTTCCTCCCTTC
The DNA here is from genome assembly GCF_001263595.1 of Phalaenopsis equestris. Lineage (NCBI taxonomy): Eukaryota > Viridiplantae > Streptophyta > Magnoliopsida > Asparagales > Orchidaceae > Phalaenopsis > Phalaenopsis equestris. The sequence continues at coordinate 18,714 of NW_018252042.1, read as the reverse complement.
GAGGCCGGTACCTAAATTATGATTCTCTTTCTGAGATTGATACCTAAATTTCAATTCTCATTTCGGGATCAGTACCTAATTTTTTATTCTCTTCTTTCGAGGTCGATACTTAAATTTCGACTCTCTTTTTGGGACTGATACCTAAATTTCATTTCCTATCTCAGGGTCAGCACCTAAATACTGATTCCATTCTAAGAAAGCACCTCAAACTTGATACTCTAAAACCTACTCTCCAATCCCTAGTGAGAGTTCCTACTCCCTGATTTCGATCAGATATTCACTTACTAATTCCCCAGCGGGAACAACTAGCACTCAAATTCTACACTCCTTCTATGTCTGTTGACTTAGGAGTCTGTTTTTATTTTATTGAACTTACCGGTCAACGCTAATATTCGCGGTGTGCCGTTGCAGGAGGAATTGTTCTTGGACATAAAATTTCAGAAAATGACATTGTTGACCTCACTTTTGGTTGAGGTTTAGTTTTCCCTCTTTAGTAGCCTAGGGTCTAGCCATAGATTTTCCTGATGACTGTTCCTAGAGAACTAGAAAAGGAACCATCACCATTAGAAATTCCAAACTCTTATTTGCTCAACATGTTGGTCCTAACCTCTAGCACTTAGTAGGTGGAGTCAGTATGGAGCGTCTCAAAGAGATTCCCCATAGAACTACTTGACCTTAGGGCTGACTCTTGGGTGTTGGTCTGGAGCTAGTTCACTCACTTACACTAACTACCAACTATATCCACATGCAACCCTAAACCATAATTGTTGACTTTGATCCCTTGATCATTTGAGAGACTCATGTAGATGATCCCCTAAACCCACTAGCCCTAGACTAGGGTATAGCTAAGACCAATACATGGAGAACCCAAATAGGCATTTCATTGGTGCATAGCTCATACATAATGGTTGACACCTAAATTATACTAAAAATATCCAACTTGGTCTTTTGCTCCTTAATCTACCAAAATTACCTAAATACTCTTAAAGCCCCAAATTTGGTCAAAATTCCCAAATTCACCCAAAATACCCAAATTTGTTTAAAAATAATTTTAAACCATTTGATAATACCCAAATTGCTCAAAAACCTCCCAAATTTGCCAAAATTACCAAAATACCCCCAAATTTGACAAATTACCAAAATAACCTTGGCACCCCAAACTTTTTGAAAACATCCAAAATCACATCAAATATCTCCAAAACCAATTTGGACCCTTTAAATGAACCCAAGTTGGCCAATTTGACCATTTTGACCAAAACCCCCAATTTCCCTAAATTCACCTCAAATTTCCATCAATTTGGCCCCAATTTCACTCAATTTCAATCCTATACTCAAATTCACCTTTCATTTGATCAATCCAAACAAAATGTAAGCCTAATTAGCCCATGCTTTGAGCTCAATTTTGATCCAAATCAAAATCCCCAATTTTAGCCATATGACTTAACCCACCAAATTGAACCCCATAGCTTACTAAATTTTCCCCAATCTGGATCCTAAACTCTTCATAATGATCCTACACATCAATTTCAATTTTTAATTGGCCTTGATGAAGCCTCAATCCCACTCAATTTTAACCCAAGTCGAAAATCCCTAAATTTGCCCCAAATTGACCATGTCTCCCAAAATCCACCAAATTGAAAGCCTTAAACCCAAAATTTCTACTCTATTCCTTCATAAAAAATCTTCATAACATCTTCCTTGATCATTTAGAACATTAAATTGAGCCAAATTTTAAGCATAAATCAACCTAAACCTTAGTCTAGTCCAGCATGCCCAAATTGATAAAAATCTTAAAATCCTTCAAATTGAGCTTCCAATTGAACTCAAAATTACTTCAATCCTTCACCAAAAATCATCATGACAATCATCTACAAAATGTTAATAAATAAATTGAGATCAATGTCATGGCTAGCCCAACCAAACCCAACTTCTAGCCATTTTGACCCAAATTGAACCCATACACCAAAATTTACTTAACCATGCCTAAGCCACAAAATTAATGACACCACAGCCACCAAGTACACCTTATGGACCAGGATAAACCCACCCAAACCATCCAAGGTGAGCTATGGACCAATGGTACCATGATTTAGGGAATTTCACCCCATATTTGGCCTAAACTCAAATATCTTCTTCATCATCACTTACCCTTGAGAGTAAATCATAATTAACTCTCCCCTGACCTCCCTGAGCCAAGAAGTGATCAAACTCAGGCTAGCCACCACCTTAGCCATCAAGAAGAGCCAACCGAAGGGAGCCCTAAGTAGCCAAAACCTAAAATTAAACCTCCCTAACTTGGCTCACTCCCATTGGCCATTGGACCCTTTCTTCCCCTCCCCCTCGGCAAGCTTTAGCACCCAACTCCAAGCCCTGAGCTCCACCTAGCAGCCATGGCTTTAAATGGACCTCTCCACAGCTAAAGGGGAGGTGCTTGGAACCTTATGAAAACTCTGCCAAAATCTCACTAGAGCTTCTCCAAACCATCCAAAGTGCAATCCCCTTGCTCTCAGCCATTGATAGCCACACCACAGAGCCAATTTCTTCACTGTAATTCACCCTGAAATGAGGACAAAACTCTCCATAGCTCCACAGTGAACAAAACTTCAATTAATTGTGCACACACCATCCTCACAGTGAGAGAAGTAGATTCCCCAAAAAAGCCCCCTCTGAAACAGCCTCTAACCTAGCTCTAGACCAAAACTAGAAATTGAACTTGATTGAATTCATACCTATACAATTTGCCAAGGCTTGAAACTACGTCCGGAGGTTTGTTGGATCCAATTGAAGCTACCACAACCATCTAATTGAGGCCTCCCCTCTCAGACAAAGGTATTGAACTCTAACCCTAAACTGAGCTTGTTTCGACTCTCCATATGTATTTACTATATTTCATACTATATAAACCGTATATATGTACCTGTCTTGAGTAGATGATGGTTTAAAAAGAAAGGTTTAGGAAAAAACCCCATGCCATGCAATTTGGTTGAGTCTAGGTTGAGATCTTAAGGTTTTAGTGTGAACGGCTTACGGGTTGGGTCACTTGAGGACGATAACGGAGAGTCATCCGATCGTGCATTTAACCAATGGATGGAGGAGATCACGCCAGACAGACTCTCGGTGCATAAAGCTCGGTCCGCGTGGAGGCTACGTGGCTGGCGACATCAAATGGTGGAGCAAAGCATAGAGTCTTTGGAACAGACGAGGTTGAGGTGACTCGCACTGGATAAGTAGAAAAATAGGGATTTATGAATTATTTTAAATATCTAAACTTCATAAATCCATATCTTTAACTAGAAAGATCATAAAAATAAAATAAAAATACCCTCTTGCTCCATGAACAGAGGAGATTAATGTGGACTAAAAATAAAAATTATTTGCTCATTCCTTAATTTTTATTTAATTAAAAACCTTCTGTGGAATTTTAATTCTATGTGGCTTAAAATATTTCACCATGGCTTGAAATTTTGAGGGTTTGTTCTTCATGACAGTGGCTATGTCTTCTGATTTTTCCAAGGTCAAAGGACATTCCTATGTCTCTAACCCTAATTTTTAAGCTTAGGTGACTATTTTTGTTATTTTAATTATATAAATCAAAATATCACTTGGAAAATTATGGGAATAATTTTAGTAGATTTTCCTATGGTCAGTGAAGTCCTTGAAAAATATTGTGATGTTTTGAATCATCTTGAATATTTTTATACTTAATTAAATGCATATACCTTATATTAATTTATGTAAATTATATACTCATTAGAAATTGACAAAATCACTTCCTCACTATCCATAAAAATCATGTTTACTCACTGTAAAAATATCAAAATTATTTGACTTAGTCTAAGCACTAAAATAGATTTTTAAGGAGACCTTGTATTTTTGTATAAAAATAATTATATTAAATTAAATATGCTTAGAAAAATTATGGAAGTTATTTTTTTGAGTACCTTGTGATTAGTGGCATTTTATAAAAATAAAACCTATTTTTGTGAAAATACATCATTTTTAAAATATATTTTGAGTTAAAAATAATTAAAATAATCAAAATTTTCAAAAATAAAAAAAATGGTTCAAAATGAGTGGAAATGTCCCCTAGTTATTTAGAATTCATTAGAATATTTTTACTAATTTTTCTAAGTTAAAAAATGAATTTTTCATATCTTTCCATTAAAATAATTATAATAAATAAATTAAAAATCACAAAAATATAAGATCTCATTCTCTGGGTTTTCTAAATTCAAAGAAGTCTATTAGAAATATAAATATAATTTTTCAATTAATATATTACTTTCTATTCAATTTAGTCATTGAAATTTATTAAGAATTAAACAATAATCATAGAAATTTGATCCAAAAAATCATAAAATTTTGGCTAAGTATTCCTCTGACCTTAGGAAACCTCTAATAATTTTTTGATAAATATAAAAATTATTTTGGATAATTAAATAAATTAATTTTTGAAAATCCTATATTCTAAATTTAAATAATTATCTAAATTAATTTAAAATTTTGAGAGGTCCACATGTTCTCCTCTAACATTATAATTACCTTATGGATATGACACTCTGAACCCTCAAAATCATTTGAGTTGGGTTTGATGAGTTATGAGGTGAAGTGCCCCAAGGGAAAAGTAGTCATTTTAGACTTTGGTGCCTTAATCAAAATATTAGGATTAACCAAGGGAAAAATGGGTAATTGTGTTCTTAATAAATATGATTAGATGATTGAAATACAATGGGGTTAAAAGGTAGAAACCCATTCACCACCCTTGCTCAACAATGACAAAATCTTAATCCCCATAATCTTCATGACTTGGAAGTCAACTGAGATCAAATGATTCTTAAGTGATGGTCTTAAGTCGGAAAGATGATAGTTTACTTTTCTTAAGCCTAAAATTGGGGATGGTTTAACCATTTGATATGGATATATGTTACTTAAATCAAAATCTTGATAATCACCATTTCACCTATTATGATTATTAAAGGCTTAGTTGTGACCTAGGCTCGATTTATAAACTCAATTGATTAGATTTAGAAGATGATACGATTGGTGATTACTATCTTTAAACACTACAAGCCTAACCTTAATTATGGGCACCACAATCTTAAATAACCTAAACCCGCCTTTGGGGCACCCACTCACATAACCTCTAAACTAAATATTAGTTGATTAACTAGGTATCCTATCCTCAGGATAATTAAACTCTTAGGTTTCACTGAACAATAAAGTAATCACACTTCAACCTTGGATGATTAATGAAACAATATGATAAGTCCAAAATGAACTCAGAATATTACAAGAGATCTTTAAAGAGATCTAGGGTCATGCCCTGAGTACTTTGAAATATATTGGACATTTAGAAGGGCAAACTGGACTTGCATATTTTTGTTCTAAAATCATCTACTAGGATCTTCTGAGATTCAATAAAATCATAGCTTAGAGTTTGGTAGCTAAACATGTGCGACGAAAAATTCTCTCACTTTTCTTCTTCTCCAACACTCTTACGAAAAGTTTCGCACTAAATCTCACCACAAAAACTCTAAACTATGAAAGCAAAATCACTGATTGACACCAATATGGTAGTGGAATGGAATGATGTGGAGCGAAAAATGAACGTAGAGGAGTGAAAAATGTACAGGAGCCAATTTTCTGATGAAATTCGGCCCCAAATAGAGCCCAAGATCGGTTCTCCAAGAGGTGCCTCCAAA
>NW_018252042.1:1490-12887 GCF_001263595.1 Phalaenopsis equestris | reverse complement strand
CCCGCCTTGAGCGCCGTCGATGCTAAGTAAAAATTCCCAGCATTAAATTGTTCTGCGCCGTCAGCGCTGACCTCGGTGCTGCCGGCTATCGAACCTTCTAGAAACGGGGTCTACACTGCCTTTTGCACCATCAATGCTGGTTTGGCGCCATCGGCGCTGAGTAAAAATAAATCTCCAGCATTAAATTGTTCTGCGCCGTCAGCGCTGACCTCGGTGCTGCCGGCTCTGAGCATTTCTTCAAAAACTTAATTTTGACTCTAAATTTCATCCTTTTTACTTTAAGCCCTAAAAATCAATAACCTGCAAGAAAACATCAAAATACCTTCAATTAAAGTGCAATATCATAAAAAATGAGTATAAAATATGGGTCTAAAAATGCATATATTTTCGGTGTATTAAAATCACCCAGCAAACTTAAATGTTACTTGTCCTCAAGTAACTTCTCTACTACATAAAAAATATGACTTTTGGTAAAGAATTTAACTTTTAGACTTTCATATTTTAGTTTTCTAAATATAATAGTTTTAAAATAAGAAAATCTCAAAACAACTCCAGTTAATACTAAAGGTGTAAGGATATTCAATAATTAAGTCTAAGCTTTCTGAACCTCTATTTCTTTCAAGAAAAATTGCAATTTGTTATATTGAAATCATTTAAAAAATTTGTATGAAAAATAAATTCATAAAACTTTATTAATAATTAAGTTAACATTCAAATAAAAAGTTTAGAAAATGTGTCCAAGTCTTTTTCTTTTAGTAGATTTAAGTGAAGCCAATTTTTAATTAGGCATCTCCTCAAGCTTCTCCTCACATCTTTTCTTTTTCTTTTTCTTTTTTTTTCTTTTTCTTTTCTTTCTCTTTTTTTTCTTTTTCTTTTCTTTTCTTTTTCTAAGGATTACTATATTTGGATAGCCTTTAATGATTTTGAACTTCACTATCCTCATTTTAAAGTTCAAAAACAATACCTTTCTTCACTTTATAAATTCATATTAGTTTATGATTTTTCATAAAGTATCATTCTTTTCTTCTTACAAGGAACCCTAAAATTCTTAACACTTCAAAAATACAATTTCCTTTTAAGTAGAAAAAACATAGTCTTATCCTATCATACCAAATATCTTTAACTTTAGAATTGATCTTCATTATTAAAAACTTTTTACCTAAATTTAACACAATATTTATAAGCATAATTATAGTCATTAAAGTTAAATCTTAATCTCCTAGATCATGTTAAATTAATTTTAAAAATATAGTTAATTAAGGACAAATAAAATTTAGTTTACTTCTTCTTAAAAGAAAATTTTCTTCCCCCCAAAATTAAGTTTTTAAGTGATTTTCAAAATATTTTAGTACAAAATTTAATAGGTGAAGAAAACAGTAAACGCATGAAAATAAAAACTAACCTGTAGAGGATTTTTTTTAGGAAACTGGGTTCTGATATACTGCGGGTACTAACTTTGAAAACATACATGCTTTAAAGCATTAAATGAAACATAATATATTCTAAAGAACTTGCTGAGAATTAAAAAATAAAAGTACAAGAAAAACTGAAAAACTAAACTGGAAATGTTAAAAATTCATAAAAACTAAAAGTCTACAGAAACTATTACAAATATTTCCACAACACAACATGAAAGTTTTTACTACAACAATTCTTAAATGAAAATACAACACATTTCAATCACAAATAACAAGCAAACATAAAAAAAAAACCATATTAAACTCATCAAATTACCTGTCTTCATCTCCTTCCTTATCATCATCATCTTCTTCTTCTTCTTCCTCATCTTCATCATGAATAGGAGCATAGAGAGTGAAATTGGGGCAAGGAGAAAATTCCACATTGGGCTCACCCCTAAGATGTTTTACCATAGCATTCTCAAAATCAATATCATGTTGAACTCTCTTCTACTGATATTCATCATTATAAGCATTTATTGTTTCTATCTCTCCCAACTGACCCTGAATATTAATTATGTCCATTTGTCAAATCATGAGTTGGTCCATAATCTTTTTCTAATGATGCAGAGCGAGAAGTAGATGCCCCTGCAGCTGATGTAGAGGGTCTGTCCCTTCTTCCACCTCTAGGCTCAATGATTCAACTCTCTGAGTCACATGCCTCTCAATAAGATTCCGTGGTTGCAATCTTTCTTCATTTCTATAGGAATCTACTCCTGATTGTTCACATAAGGTGAAAATCAGAGCAGGGTATCCCAAACCACTAGCTGTAGAACTACCAGCTGAATACAGTAGTTCAGAATGGCTCTATCCTTGGTCACTTCACCATGATGATTAGTTGGAATCATCCTCCCATAAAAAAAATAATGTCAGGCTTTAGATACTACATTTAACATAGAAAGGGGAAAGTTAACTTCAACTCCATTTTTTATTTTCCAAGCCCCTTTTTCACATGTCAGAAAAGAAATAACTTCATATAAATTTTGATTTGTAGAAGAAAAAGAATGATACTGGCATCTATACACATCATTAATTTTTCTTGGAGTAAACTCCACCCTTTTTCCTTGAAAAAAAAAAACAAAATCATCAGAAGCATTAGAAGGTTGGCATAAAATTCCATTACAATCCCAACATTTTTTTTTTTTTTTTTTTTTTTTTTTCCCTTTTTTTTTTTTTTTTCTTTTCAATCGTTCAACTTCTCCTCCCGGATTTTTAAAACATTGGCCCTGAATTACTTTTTTAATTTCTTGCAAACTATGAAATCAAGCACTGGCTCTAAAGTTAACAAATCTCTGCTCATCATATTCTACTTTTCTTTTGCTCAATCTAGGTGTCATAGGAAATCTAAAAAAATTTGAAAAATTTCAAATAAATTCCAAAAATTCCAAAAATTAAAAGGTTTAAATTATTAACCAATCTGAAAAAGCATGGTGTGGACATTTTCTACAAAAATCCTTAAATCTTTCCCAGGCTTCATATATCGGTTCCCCTTCAAACTGGCAAAAAGATGTAATATCATTTCCAAGCTTAGCGGTTTTCATGGGGGAAAAAAATTTAGCCAAGAATTTTTGTGATAGTTCTCCCCAAGTTCTAATAGATATGGGTGCTAATGAATTTAACCAAGACTTGGCTTTATCCCTTAATGAAAAAAAAAGTCTAAGCCTAACAGCATCATTAGACACTCTGTCATATTTAAATGTAGCAAAAATTTCAAGAAAACTAGCAAAATGTATGTTAGGATATTTAGTAGGTGATCCTCTAAACTGATTACTTCTCATTTAGTGGATTTTCTAGATTATTTGCCATTTCTTTCAAATTCTTAATCTCTCTTTATTGTTTTTGAATCCTAATAGTACGTTCTAATTCTAATTTGTAAAGTATTAAACCTTCAGATCCAATATTTTGCATAAACAAATAAAGTAAGCAAAGTAAAATTCCTTAAAAATAAACTCTTAAATAAATTTCTCTTTTTTTTAATTTTTGTGTTTTGTTTATATATATACATATATATATATATATAATCTAAATTTCCTAATTTATCAAACTATTTAATTTAATTAAATTTAACTGTTACCTTCCACGGCAACGGTGCCAAAAACTTGATCCCGAATTTTTATATGTAAGGATTTAGAAAGTTGACACCACTACAACGCCAAAAATTTGATCCTTAAATGAAAAGTAAGTTGTTTAAAATATATATAATTATAGACAATTAATAATGAGATTATACGCAAGTATACGTATCATTATCAAGTAATAATTGACTTTCTATTTAAACCCCAAATATCAATTCCACGGGGAAGGTGTAAGTTGGCAATGATAAATTTTAATAGGAAATTTATAGAAAATCAAATGAAATCACTGTCACGAATTTTGAATGTTGAGATTTTAACCAAACTAAATTACTTAACTATTAGCAAAAATGAAAATGCAACTTTTAAATTTTAAATACTAATCTAAGAACTATGTTTAGGTAATGAAGATTTCTTATGTGAAAAAACATCCTTCCCATTACAATGAAATTCTCGTGAAATGAGAAGAGATAAATGTTTTTAATATGTATTGTGCCAAATAAAAGCAATTTTAATTCTCTACCCTGATACAGTGCATAGAAAATAATTGGCTAATCTTAGGTTTAGTCCCCAAATCTATAGCTAGGCTAGGAGGATACCGACTCCCACTCCAGAGCTCCCACTTCCCTTCACCTGAAGGCTAACTCTCGCTTTAGTTTTTAAATACTAAGACCAAATTGGGGATTTTAGTTTGTCACCCTAAAGATTCTTACCAATTTTACACCCAACAAAGAATATTTCCCTATTTATTTGCACTTAATTTCATGAACGAATGTCTCCTTCATGAAATCAAATGTGATCCTCACTCTGTTGTAGAACTCATACTCCATTTCACGGATCATATGATTCACAACATATTTAAACAAATTAGTTGGACAGATTGAAAAGTAAATTAAGTTCAGAGTTAAAAAATCATCACTATTTATTTTATATTTTAATTATGACATATTCATTTTATCTCTTCATTTCATCATATCTCCGAGTAGGGGGAAAGATAGAGGGAACTACTCAGACATCATGAGAAAGATACAACAAAACATAAATTTCATACATAAAATAAAGTTCATACAAGACTAAATAAACAAACAAACTTATCTGGGACTCTTTCTCAAAGCAAATCCTTTGTAGCCTTTCCTTAGAAATGCGTGAAGAAAAATTCTCTCACTTTTCTCCTTCTCCAACACTCCTACGAAAAGTTTCACACTAAATTTCACCACAAAAACTCTAAACTATGAAAGAAAAATCACTAATTGACTCCAATATGGTAGTGGAATGGAATGATGTGGATCGAAAAATGAACGTAGAGGAGTGAAAAAAGTGGAGGAGACGTAGAGGAGTAAAAAAAGTGGAGGAGCCAATTTTATGAAGAAATTTGGCCAGAAATAGAACCCAAGGTCGGTTCTCCAACATGTACCTCCAAAAACTCTTCAAAAGGTCGTCAAAATACATCAAACCTTCTAGAGACGGGGTCTGCATCGCCTTTGGCGTCGTCGGCGCTGGTTTGGTGCCGTCGGCGCTGAGTAAAAATCTCCAGCGTTAAATTGTTCTGAGCCGTCGGCGCTGCCCTCGGCTCTGCCGGTGCTGAACATTTCTTAAAAAACTAAATTTTGACTCTAATTTTCATCCTTTTTGCTTTCATTTTTGCTTTAAGCCCTAAAAGTCAACAACCTGCAAGAAAACATCAAAATACCTTCCGTTAAAGTGCAATATCACCAAAATTAAGTATAAAATATGGGTCTAAATATGCATATATTTTCGGTGTATCAAGTTACCAAAGTTATGATGTAGAAATATAGTAGTCCAACTTAGAAAAAAAACATTAGTAAATGAAACCAACTTAGAGTTTAGAAATTTTTTAATGTTAAGAAGCATGAAAAATATGAGTTTCTATCTAATTCAGAAATATTATAGATTCTCTAAATATAAAGTTTAGGTATTTTATCATCTCTACTTAAAAATTTTTATTAAGCATAATGTTACTTACTATATTATATCCTTAAGCTTAAGAGTTTTTCAAGCCTTATACTTTAAAAAGATTAGATGTGGAACCAATTTTTGATTAGAAACTAATCCACAAGCTTCTCCTCCATTTTTCAACTTTTCTTTTCTTTTATTTTCTTTTCATTTCTTTTTATTTTTCTTTTTCTTCTTTTTTTCTTTTTCATTTTTTTCTTTTCTTTTTCTTAGGCAAGGATTAATAAATCTGGATAGTTCTGTAATAACTATGTATTTAATGATTTTGAATCCCACTCTTCCTTTCCTAAAGCAAAGAGTGGATATTTTTCCTTCACTTAAGAACATAATAATAGTCTTAAAAATTAATTTCAATAAAATAACTTTATGTTTTGAAAATAAAAGTCAAAATCTTCTAAATTTTTCAAGAATACAATTTCTCCTACTAAAGAATGTTAAACTATATTTAACATTTTCCACACTAAAAATTTTTAACTTTAAGTTTTTGTTCATTACTATAAATTTCAACTAAATTCTCTTACTCATGTCTATAATCAAATTTTTACTTCCCTTATATAGCTTCATATACATAATCATTTTTCTTCAAATCAAAATCAAATTTATTTGAAGCATAATTGAGAGCAAATAAACTTTTAAGTTTCTTTTAGAAAAATTTTCACCCCTCTCCCAAACTAGAATTTTTAATAGAAGTAAAACATTTTAACACCATATATAAATATTGGCAGGAATGAAAATTAGAAACAACATGCATTGCATGAATTTTCATATCCTAAATATTCTAGTACAAAAATTAAAAATATGAGTAAAAATTAAATTGATCAAATTTTAATTTACTTAATATATAGAGAGTCATTAGACTTCTATGCAGTGGAGTATAATATGAAAGCAAACAAACACACTAACAAACATACATGACTGCAACATAAAAAAAAATTACTTGTAGTAAATTAAAAATTTTAAACATGCAGCTTTTTAAGTAAAAAGTTAGCTAAATTCTAAACCTTCCTAGGATCCAGAATTAAGTTCAACACAAACTAAGTAACTACAATAAACAATACAATTATCACAATTACTACCACACATAATAACTACTCACAAAAACACAAATACATCACAGTCGTATCCAAGAAAACACATAATTAAAAAACTGACAGTCTCTACAATCACAATTGAAAAAATCACAAAAAAATACATAATACCTGCACCATCCACAGTTCATAATAACATATAAACTAAAAACATCAAACTTAACTAAAAATCCAAACTATTCATCATCCTTCTCTTGATCACTAATGTCACTACTCAAAATAGCTATTGGCTCATGTGATGGATATCTATGATACTGAGGAAATACCACATCCTGATTACCTCTCCTGAGATGCTCCATAACTAATTTGTATTCCTCCTTATAATAATTACATCTCTTCATGTATCCATCCATATGCTATACAAAATGTTCTAAGTTCAATACTTTATCCGTAGTGTAGTTGACGTTGTCCAAAATCCTCTGTAATAACTGTGTCTGATAATCAAATCTAGAAGTCTAACCGCGTGATCTAGAAGCATGTGAAGTAGATGCTCGTGATGTCGAAGCAGCAGTACAACGAGAGAATCCACCCCTCCAACTTAAAATAGAATGATGTGAATAAGAATTCACATTCACACTGATAATGGGTTTCAGTGGTTGTAAGATCTCCTCCCAGCTGTTAAATTGAACTTCAACCTGCTCGCATAAAGAAAAGATCAAGGATGTAAATCCCAAACCTGCAGTAGTAGCAGCGATGGAAGAATTGGTAAAAACTCAATGAATCAAAGTTCCAATATCAATAGGTTTGAACTGTTAAATGTAATAATTCAAGGTTTCTCCATTTTGATTCAAGGTTTCTCAATTTTGGGTCACCTCACTCAAATGATTCGAAGGCAGCAGACGAGCAGAAATAAAATAGTCTCATGCCTTTGTCGTGGCATCCAACTTTGAAGCAGAAAAATTTACTCTTCTTTCATTTGTAATCTTCCATAACTCTCTCCTAGTAGTCAAAGATGAAATAATCTCATATAGCACCTCCTCAGTAGGACTATAATTAGAATAAAAACATAAAGTACTCAGGGGCAAATGATAAAACTGATTAATTAGTTCAAACGAAAAAGACATTGTCTTCCCCCTCACCATGACTCCTTCATCAGCTTCAGGGAGATTCTCATAGAATTTCTACATTACAGAAATCACTATGACGACAAAAAAATAACAGAACTGCTCCAACTAGTGGCGAACAATCAAATCTTCAACAGCTTCTCCCAAATTTTTAAAAAACTTCTCAGGAATTAACTTCCTCGATTGTAGTGCATCACTTATCGATCCTGAACTCTTAAACTGACAAAATTGTTTCAAAATAAATTTCTACATTTAACTCCAAATCACTAAACTAATCTGCCAAAAGCTTAAACAAATTAATCCATGCCTTTTCCACAGGTTTTTCTCAAATTTTCACCATGAATAGTGATTTTCAAGTAGCTCATGAATGTGCTCAAAATACATGGTGAAAATAAAAAAATTTAATAATAATAATAATAATAATAATAATAATAATAATAATAATAATAATAATAATAATAATAATAATAATAATAATAATAATAATAATAATAATAATAATAATAATAATAATAATAATAATAATAATAAAACATAAAGACCCGTTGACCTCATTTTTGGTTGAAGTTTAGTTTTTCCTCCTTAGTAGCCTAGGGTCTAGCCAGAGGACTCTTCTTGTTGACTATTCCTAGAAAACTAGACATGGCACCCTCACCATTAGAAATTCTACCCTCTTCTTTACTCAACCTGAAGTTCCACATGTTGGTCTCAACCTCTAAGTACTTAGTAGGTGGGGCACTATGGGGGAAACTCAAGATGAGTCACCCTTAGGATTGTTGGACCTTAGGGTTGACCTTGGGTGTTGGTCTGGAGCTAAGGCGCTCACTACACTAATCTGCACTTACAATCACTCACAACCATGAACTCAAATTTCTAGCCTAGATCCCTTGATCTTTTGGGATACTCATGTAGATGGTCCCCTAAACCTACTAGCCCAGCTAAGACCACTATGTAGAGGACCCAAAATGGAGTTTCCTTTAGACCCAAAATGGGGTTTCCTTTGGTCCATAGTTTATTGTGATGATCGGTACCTCAACTCTGCCAAAATACCCATCTTGGCCTTTTAACCCTAAAACACCCCCCAATTACCAAAATACCCCTCTTTGACCCAAAATTCCAAAAATTCCAAAAATTCCCAGAAAATCCCAATAAATCCCTAATATTCTTAATTTCATTTATTTCAACTGTCCCATGACCCAATTTGGCCAATTTGACCATCTTCCCCAAATTGCCCTTTAAATACTCAAATTTTCCCAAGTCCAACTCAAATGTCCACAAATTTGATCTTAATTGACCCCAATTCCAATCCCAAACTCAAACTCACTTTTGATATGAATTTTTATATGACCAAACTAAACCAAATCCAAGCTCAATTGGTCCATGATTTGAGCCCAATTTTGATTTTGGTCAAAGCCCCAATTTTTACCATATGACCTAATCTCACCAAATTGAACCCATAGCCTAGTCAATTAGCCTGAATTAATGTTGCAAAATTTTTATGAAATTCCTATACATCAAATTCAACCATCAATTGACATTGGTGAATCCTCAAATCCATTTGATTTTGGCCTAAATCCAAAATTCCCAAATTTAGCCCCAAATTGGCTAAGTCCTTAAATTTCACCCAATTGATTGCCTTAATTGCCTTAATCTCCAAATTGGCATCCAATTCATGTTGAAAACTCTACACGAGGTCCCTATTGACCATTTACAATAATCAATTTGGACTTAGCCCAAGGCTAACCCAAGCTAGACCCAAGTCTAGCCCAACATGACCAAATTGATTAAAGTTCAAAATTCCCTCAATTGACTCCCCAATTGGACTCAAAACCATTTCCATCCTTTACTAAAGTTGTTCCTTGTGATAATATACACCAAATAAAACAATTTTTTGGGCCAATTGACATAGTTAACCTAGCCCAAACCAAAGTTTTGGTCATTTGCAGCCACATTGGACCCATGTACTAAAATTAGCCTAACCACCCCAAAGTCACCAAATTAATGACTCCACAACCATTAGTTGGACTTTAGTGACCAAGATGAACCCCATAAAACTACCTAAGCTAAGACATGGACCAAAGGTCCCCTAAATCAAGGGATTTTGATTCCATATTTGCTTAAGCCTTGGATCTTTTTGCCAAAACTAAACCTCAACTCATTGGATTCCTCTGGGTTCCCTGAGCTCCTAGCCACCTCCCCCTGGCCGGCCAGCCAGCCTAGTGGCCAAAAAAGTCCAAAACCAAGAGCCACCCCCATGGAACCTCACCCAAATCAAACCTAGAGGCCAGCTCATCCAAATCAAACAATGGAGCTCCTCTACCCTCCACCTAAGCACCACAATGCACCAAAACTTATGCCTTGAGAGCCACCCCATGGCCATTTTTATAAAAACTCACCTCCCACGGCCATGAGAGGTGTGCTGAAATTTTCTTAGAGAGGCCTCTCCAAACTTCACATGGAGCTTCCTTAAGATCCCCTCAGTGCATTCCAACCATTTTCCCTCACCCATTCCCATTGCTGGAGCTTAATTTTGATCTTGAAACACTGCCGGAAACCAGGACAGAACCCAATACACCTCCACAGTCCACCAAACTCAAATTAACTTCATCCACACCTTTACAGTAGTGAAAGAAACTAAATCCCCATCAAATACCCCTTTCATAGAGCCTCTACCATATCTCTAGACCAACACCTGAAATTGAGCTTGGTCGAATTCATACCTAGGCTTTACACCAAGATCACGGACTCAATCGTTAGCCTTCTTGGACCCCAACAAATGTGCCAAGCACTCTGATCGAAGCCTCCCTTCTCAGAGCAAAGGTATAAAACTCCTCCTCCTCCCAAGCTTATTTTGATTCTCCATTTATTTAAGCTTGATTTCATGGTACCTTAGCCGTATGGATGTGTTCGTCTCACTTATACGAGTCCATACGATCAAGCTCGAAGTGATTTGGTTGAGTCTAGGCCAAGATCTTAAGTTTTTAGTGTGGACAGGCACGAGATCATTCTATCGGGGATGATGACGGGGAGCCGTTCGATCAAGCGTGTATCAAAAGGACGAAGGAGATCGTGTCGGACAGCACTCTAGGACGTAAATTGCTGGTCGAGTCAGCAGCTACGTGGACGGCGTGTCCATTCACAGCGCGCCACGCATGCCTTCGGAGCCGTCGTAGGTTGAGGTGGCACGCGCTGTTTTAATAGATAAATAGGACTTTTTCCGATTTATTTAAATACCCCTAACATAGAAAATCTATAACTTTGGGTAGAAAAATCACAAAAATAAAATAAAAATACCTTCTTGCTCAGTGAATAGAGGAGAATAATGTGGAATAATTTTTAGGTCCATTTGATGGATAAAATATTTTTAATTAGTTAAATACTATTTGGAATCATTTGATGCTCCATGCATATTGACACATCACCTTGGCTTGAAATTTTGACATATTATAGCCTCTGTAAGGGGGAACATTCTCTGATTTTTTTAAAGTCAGATGAGGTTCTTATACAGAGATCCATATTTTTCAAGTTTTTTTTTACATTATTTCCTTAAAATAATCATGGAAATTAGACTATTGATTATAAAATCCTAAGAAAATTTTGGAAGGTCCACCATGACTAGAAAAACCTTTGGAAATAATTTCATGGGTCAAGTCATTTAAAATATCCTTACATTTTTTAAATACTAAATCACTAAGATAATTAATTTTAAAAAATATAAATATTTAAATGACTTGATTTTTGA
>NW_018252042.1:0-948 GCF_001263595.1 Phalaenopsis equestris | reverse complement strand
AGGTAGGATAAAAATTTCAAAGTCATTTGAATTGAATTTGACAAATTATGAAGTATTAGAGCCTTAGGGGCAAATGTGTAATTTTGGAAATTTAGCCTTAATTAACACTTAGGCTTAAGTCAAGGAGGGAAAATGGGTAACTTCTAATCTTAATCAATTTATTTGATGCTTGAAACACAAGGGGTTAATTGGTAGAAACCAATCTCACTTTCTCAATTAAGATTGATAAAATTTCTAAATTAATCAAAATTTGGAAGCTTAATAAAGTTAAATGATCCTAGACTTAGGGGTATGACTTTTGAAGTCAAATAATTAATCAATTTAATACCCTTATCTTGATTTTCAAATAGAATCCAAATCATGAATCATGACCACTTAACGCTTAACCCTTTTCAAAACTAATCAAGACACTCACCTAGGTCTAAATGGCTTAGTGGTGACTTAGGCTAAATCAAAATTTACTAAATGATGATTATAGAAATAAACATAACTAAATCAAATATCCTTGAAATGTCACTAAGCCCAATTAGGATTAAAATTTGACTAAGTTATTCAAATTACACTAACTTGGCCCTTTAAGGGTCTTCACCCACATAATTCTTAAATTGAATGACAAATGATAATTACCCCTTTCTTAGAATTAATTGAGACATCAATGTTCACTGAGTAATAAGGGTATTCAAAGGATGAACCTTTAAGCAACACAATGAGTATAAATGGACTCGAGGCTTTTCACTTGTTGGTGAGAGAGGCATGGACCTGCTTCCCCCTCTTAACTTGCTGGATACCTCAGAAGCTTATTAAATTTAATATGATTTGCTTAATGAAATCATCCTTAATTAAACTTTTAAGAACTCACCATGATATGACATAGGGATAGGTAAATTACCAAAATTTAGCCTTTCCTGCTCTTCAAAAACTGCCTTAACATGCATTTTAAGTTTCAAG
>NW_018252041.1:0-753 GCF_001263595.1 Phalaenopsis equestris | reverse complement strand
TGTGTGTAATTTGGCTTGAACTTTATGTTTGCTTTACTTTAGAATATTGCTTTTAGATCTCTGTATAGTTGAGACTGAGCATAGGATGTTTGTTTTCAGCGTTTTGAGTGTTGTGGCTTGGATTGCAATGCTTAATTAATGTATTAAGGTTGAGAAAATACCAAACTTAGGTTTGTTGTGTAATGTATATTGTAACCCTTGAAATTTATATATAATTGTAATGTTTTGTGTTATGAAAGTTTATTTGTGATAAGTACATCATTTAATCACTTAAAATTATGTCTATAATGATTTAACGGATGTCGTTGAGGCTTGAAATTGATCGAAATCACAAAAATCTAATTCAATAGAGCTCGTTGACGACACCCTCGACGCCGCCGACGGCAGACTTTTCCCGAGACTTAGGATATTAATTCTATAGAGCTTGCTGACGGCACCGAAGACCCCTCCAACGGTGAGATCCCAAAAAAACACCTTTAATCACGATTTTGACCAGTCAACCGCCACTATTTATCATCCCCTTCCTCTAAAAAACGCAATTTTTGACCTAGGGCTTGAGAGATCTTGGATTTTGGGGCAATTTCAAGGCATTTAGACACCGGATTTGATCATCTCTTGGTAAGAGCTTCACTCTAACCTAAAAATATTTGATATTCACCATGAATTTCTTTCACATTGAGAGAATCCAAAAAATTTGCAAATTTGAAGGAAATATTGTGAAGAAATTCTTGGAATTTAGTTTTGAACTCTTAG
>NW_018252040.1:56900-61407 GCF_001263595.1 Phalaenopsis equestris | reverse complement strand
ACGAGATCGAACCGATCTCATATATTTAATAGTTTAAATGATCGGGCACAACACTACGAGCGTTGCACCTATCCCAATGAATAAACACATTACTAAATAGCGATGCTCGATTAACTAAACTAAAGAATTTATGACATCAATTTGGCCTACGGATGTTGACCAAAAAGTTTCTCTATCTAATATAAAAAATTAGATAGGGTTTATATTACATGGGCTCTAAAGTTTTCTATAAGAGCAAACCTTTATAGTTAATTACTGCTTAGACAATCAAAGTCATCTAAGAAAACTCTCGATTTAGATCAGAGAACTTGTCTTCAAGATTTTCAAAGTTTAGGGTTTTCAAGGTCGTACATGGAAGAGCCAAATGGGAGTGGTTCAAAATGAGAACAGTTATTTTTGGAATTCAAAGATAAAAATGTAAGATATGTTATAGATCCCGAGGAGAACCTCGATGACTTCTCAAACTATCATATGGCTTTGCTTCAATTTTGAAGATATATTATTAAATGTTTCATCCTGCCAATTTTATTGTGTAGGGCTTACATTCACATGATCCTGATCATGTAAATAGCCCAGAAATATGTGAGGGTTTTTATCGTGCCAAATGATAACCTCAGAATCTAAAATAAGTTAGGACTTATATTGCATAACATGATTGTGCAAAAGCCTAAAGATGAGGTGAGGATTTACGTCATGCTAGATTAACTACCTAGAGGTCTTATGGCTTGTTGTTTAATTCTAAGGAAAAGATTGGTGATGTCGATCTGTTCGCTCTCTCAAAGGTCTTCTTCTATATGTACTTGTCATGCTACCCACGACGTTAACTCAAAACTCCTTATTGAAATAGCAGTTTTAAGGTTCAAAAGGTTTAAAAGATTTTGGTTTAAGGTTTTATGTTTCACAATTTTGGCGTCAAAATTTAGTTTTTTTATTGTTGCTATGATTGAAGTTCTTTAAATTTTATGGGGGAGTTTTAATTTAATTAGAGCCACACTAGTTAGAATCCCACGGTTCCCTCATTTTGACATTACTATTTTATTTTGAATTTACTTAGTCTAAAGGAGTTGTCAAGCTCATTTAGACCAGAGAATTCTTATTAGCAACTGTGGGTTATCTCATCCGAGAAATCCTCGTAAACCCAAAAGGAGTGATTTAAGAGCGTTCACTAGGTTTAAAAGTATATTTATATTTTGAAAGTCTTTTTTTGTTGTTTTTTATTTTGGTTTGGGTTTTTGGCTTTAGTTTTACATGTAGAGTAAATAAATGCAGACAAAAGAAATTTTGTAAGGTAAATAGAAAAATTACAGTGCACGAAATGTAAATGCGTACATGGGCTTCTGTTACTGCTGCAAGGTTAATATCTTAAAACATTGTATATTTGCATGAAATTTAAATAAATTTACAAAAAAATAAAGCAGAAAAAGGCTAGTACACAATAATGAAACAAGTCGTAGCAAAAATATAAACATGTGAAGTAAAACTCGTAGTCACATATGGAAGACCAGGACTAAGTGTAAGACATCGATGAAGGTGGGGGCTCAGAGCTGGACTACGTGCTTCCCAACCTTGAGTAAGAGCCACCAACCTGACAATCTACAGAGGGCAGTTCTTAGCTTCAATCTAAGTTACTAGTCGTGTTTTTTTTGTAAGTTTTTATCAAAATGCATTAATTTTTCATGCAAAATTTGTTGTTTTAAATTTTGATCTAAGTTACTGGCAACCTAAGAGTATTGAGGGCAACAATCCAACTAAGTCTTGGTGAATAATATCATCGGTCCTTATCCTCTCCCCTCATTGAAGTTCCTTGCAAAAGGAGATATTGTTCTAATAATCCTAATTTGTATCCCTCGTTTACACACACATAAGCAATGACGTCATTACCCTAGCTACCTCATTACCCTAGCTACCCAGACCCAGACCTCAGACTTACACCAGTCTGATGATCCATATGTGGCAAAAACCAAATATCCTCAATTTCTCACAAGGACTGAAATACCTCAGAGAAAACATAAGTCCTTGAGTATTAGGTTATTAATGTACGATAAGTATTGCATGCATTTCTGTTGATTTAGGTGATTTAATAGGTCCCAAGTTACATCTTAGCAGGTCCTTAAGAATTTAACATTCATTTAATTTGACTTTGGCGGTGGTCATACTTTGCTAATGATTTTCTTGAAGAAATCATAGTAATCCCAAGTGTGCTCTGAAATAACCAAAATCTTGTAACAGAGTCTAAGCAAGAGAGTCCAAAGGGTAACCCCACACTACCTTATAATCTCTCGAATCATTTCAAGTTCATTCTTGGTTTCACTAAATTATTAAATTATTGAATCCAACTAAGTTAAATTTTAGTGTAAATGTGTTAACCTATGCTCAACAAACATTTACATTTTAATAAACCAATGGGTAGGGAAACTAGTCATTTAATGATATGGTTGACAAATTATGTAGATATGTCGGCACTAAAAAGTCGAGGAGTTGCCCATTGGAAGCTGTCGGTCGACGTATGAAATCAAACTGACTCCATATTTTACATAGTTTAAATGAAAGAGCACTATACCTTAAACCCTGTATCTATCCCAAAAGATAAACACAAGACTTGAGGATGAGGCTCGATCAAATAAACTAAGAATTAAATGACATCTGTTTGATCTGCAAAATTGTTTTATTTGCCGATAATTTTCCCTATTTAATATGAAAGATTAAATAGGATTTATTTTAAGCTGGGTTCGAATAAGCTTCCTATAAGGGCAAGCCCCTATAGTTAATTACATCTTAGATAACCAAAGTTACCTAAGAAAACTCTTGATAAAAATTAGGGAATATTATCTTCAAGGAGTTCAAAAGGATAAGAATTTTCAACGAAATCGGAAAAGAGATGTGAAATGGGAATAGCTCAAATTTTGAACATTTTATTGTAGAATCCAGAGGAAGAAGAACTAGGGGATGCCATAGATCCAGAGGAGAACCTCGGTGACTTTTTAGTCTATCATATTTTTTGGCTTCAGTTTTGAGGAGAAATTATTTAGGTGTTTCATCCCGCAAATTTTATTTGTTAGGGCTTACATTTGTGTAAAACGATCATACAAATATCCTGAAAGATGTGAGGATTTAGGTCGTGACAAATGATAACCTCGAAATCCTAGGACGAGTTAGGGTTTATATTGTATAGCAAAGCTATACAAAGGCCTAAAAATAAGGTGAGGGTTTACGTTGCATAAGCAAACTATCCCGAAGTCCTATGGCTTGGTTGTTTAATTATAAGGAAGAAAATTGGTTTAGCTGATGTAGACATGTTTTGCTGTTGAAGATGGTCGTGCTGCCCAGCATGCTAGCTCCAAACTTTTGTCGTGATGAGTTTAAGTTTTATAGTGTCAGGTTATGATGTCAAATCAGATGGCCCTTTGGTTAAATCTCTATAAATGTTATAGGGCATGTTAAAGTTGATTAGAGTGACACCAGTTATGATCCTATAATTTCCTCGTCGCGGTACCACTATTTTATATTGGATTCACTTAGTCCTAATGAATTTACTAAACTCAATTTAATGACTTACATACTTTCATTTAGACCGTGGGAAGCCTCATTAGCATCCGTAGGTTGCCTCGTCTGAGATATTCCCGATCTTCCGATAGAGATGTCTAAATTTAATTGCAATTGTTGTTTTATGATGTTTGTGATTAAGTTTTGAGTTCTTTTATATTTTGAATGTTGTGGCAGTGAATTTTATCTTGGTTAATTTTAGTTTTGGTTTTGGTTTTGCAGCTATCCTTGCAGTTTTAGTTTTCATGCAGGGTGATATCGTTGTTTAACATGCAGGTTTGTGTTTTTTGTTCATACATACAGGTGAGTAAGTACAGTAACGTACTGAAAAGTAAAGTATGGGAAACAAGAAATGTAGGTAAAATAAAAGTGTACCTGATGGTTTTCCCGCCATCTTCAACTGAAACTCAAAATGCATGTGAGAGCATATGTTAAAAGCATTTTATGTAAAGCGGGGAAATAAGGTTATGTTGATCTACCAAATCCTAAATCATATCTTGGTGAGCCCTTGTTAATTCATTTGGTTATGATTTCATTAAGTAAAACATACTAAGTTTAGTAGACCTCCGAGGCATCTAGAAGGTCAAGAGGAAGAAGCAGGTCCATGCTTCCGTCTCACCGCCTAGTGAAAAGTTTCGAGCTCATTTAAGCTTATTATGTTTCTTAATAATTTATCCTGTAAATACCTCTAGTGTTCAGTGAACATCGATGTTTCAATTATCTCTAAGAGTAGGTAATTATCATTTGTCAAGTAATTTGAGAATTATGTGGGTGAAGAACTTTAAAAGGGGGCAAGTTAATGTTATTAAGACACTTAGCCAATTTTAGCTTTAACATGGGCTTGTAGTATTTTAAAGGTGTTCAATTTGTGGTTACATTCACTTTTCTGATTTATTTAACCAAATTTGATTTAGCCTAGAATTTGATTTAGCCTAGGCGACCTTGGTGGACATATTAGTAATTT
>NW_018252040.1:53315-56818 GCF_001263595.1 Phalaenopsis equestris | reverse complement strand
ATAGAGGTATTAAATTAGTGAGTTATTAACATCCAAAATCATACCCCTAAGTCTAGGATCATTTAATTTAATAGATCTCTAAATTTTAATGATTTAGGAAATTGTAAATTTATCATTTAATTAAGAAAAGTGAAATTGGTTTCTACAAATTAATACCTTATATTTCAATCATCTAAACATGTTAATTGATATCGAAGATTGCCAATCTTACCCTCTTGAATTAAGCCTAAATGTTAATTAGGGCTAGATTTTCAAAATTGCACTTTTACCCCTAAGCCTCTATTACTTCATAATTCATTAGATTTAATTCAAATGACTTTGGAATTTTTATCCTACCTCACTCAAGAGTCAATTAAGATATCAAAGATGAAAATGTGATTTTTTAAAATTTAAATTAACTTACAAGATTATTTACATGCAAAAGTAAGATTTTTCAAAGAAAATTCAATTACTTGACCAAGACAAAGCCTAATCACTAAAAATTTTTACTGGAGGTAGACCTAGACTAGGGAACAACTTGTACCAAATTTTATGATTTTTTGAGTTTTATTTGAATTATTAGAATTACTTTAACTTATGGAGTATTAATTAATTATAAAATATTTTAAATATGAAAAATTAAATTTTTCATTTTTATAAAATCTCTATGAGGGCAAAAAATTTAGAAAAAACAAATTTGACATTTTAATGATTTTTCTTTTAATTATTAGAATTATATAAAAGTAAAATTAGAAAAAAATCCTTTTTTAGCCTTTGAAAATTATTTTTAAGGTTTTAAAATTCAACATTTTTACTTAGAAAATTAGGAAAAATATTCCATATGCTCCTAAATTCTTAAGAAACAATTTAGAACATTTTCATGAATTTTATTAATTTTATGACTTTTATTATTTTTTTATTATTTAAATATTCAAAATATGCTTAAAAAAATGAAATTTTAATTTTAATTACAATTTTATTTTTAGAAAATCCTTCTAATCACTGAGAACTCCCAAAACCAATTTTATAATTTTTTAAATTATATTGTTATTGTTAAAAATCATTTTAGTGTCAAAAATGTTATTTAACTTAGAAAATCAGATTAGGTTGCCAAATGAACTCCAAATGTTTTGAAATTTTTATGTGGAGTCCTATAAACTGTAAATTACACTGGAGAATCAAAATTAAGTCATTTAGATGTTTATTTTTTTGAAATTATATTTCTTTGTATCTTAGGATTTTATGAAAATTAAGTGTGTTCTTAATGACTTGGCTCATGAAATTTTTTTGCTAGGATTCATTGGTTACAGTGAACCTACCAAAATTTTCTCGAATTTTTTCTATGCAACATGCTAATTACCATGATTAATTTATACAAATGATGGACATAAACTTGAAAAATATAGATCTCTGTCTAGGGGTTTCCTCCGACTTTGAAAAAAATCAAGGAATATCCCATATGATAAAGGCAACAACATGCCAAAATATCAAGCCATGGTGAAATACTTGAATGTATGGAGAATCAAAATACTTAGAAAAATATGCATAAAATAAACTTCAAACCATTTCCACATTGTTCTCTTCTGTTCACTGAGCACTAGAGTATTTTTCTTTTATTTTTGTAATTTTTTGGTACAAAGATATGATTTTTCAAAGTTATGAGCATTTAAATAAATAGAAAATCCCTATTTTTCTATTCAAATATGCGGCGCCGCGTCACGTTTTCCTGGGAGCCCCCCACCCACGTAGCCGCTGACTCGGCCCATGCTTTATCTATCGAAGCACTGTCCGGCTTCATCTCGCCCATCCGTTTGATATACGCGCCATCCAACGGCTCCCTGTCATCATCCCCGATAGCCAAAACCCATGACCGTCAACCCTAAAACGTTAAGATCTCCCTCATTTCTTAACTAAATGATCTCGGGTTTGATCCTGTAGACTCGTCTAAGTGAGATGAGCATATCCATATGGTAAACATACCATTAAACTAACCCTAATCACATGGAGGATCAAAATAGGCTCGGGAAGAGGAGAAGTTCAATGCCTTTGCTCTGAGAAGGAAAGCTTCAATCAGAGGTGCTTGGCATGTTCGTGGAGGTCCAAGGAGGCTAGGGATTGGACCTCTGGTAGTGGTGAAAGGTCTAGGCCAAAAATCGATCAAGGGCGAATTTGGGTGTTGATCAAAGTCTAGTGTGGAGGCTCTATGTGTGGGGGCTTTGATAGGGCTTCTTCTTTTTTCACTATGCTGAAGGTGTGGGTGAGTTTAATTGAGATTTGGTGCACTGTGGAGGCATGGTGGAGAATGTCTTGTCTTTGGCAAGGATTTGAGCTCAAAAATTGAACTCTGGCAAGGGAAATGAGGGCAAGGAGGTAGTTGGGTTGCATTGAGGAGGTCTCAAAGAGGCTATGAGAGCAATTTGGAAGGGTCTCCTTGAGAAAATTTCAACACCCTTCCTTTGGTCGTGAAGAGGCTACTTTATAGCCATGGCCGGAGAGTGGACCTTAGGGCTTGGCCTTGGGTGCAAAAGTTTGCTCAGGTGGTGGGATAAGAGGCTTTAAAGCTTAATCAAGGTGAGCTGGCCCCTACGGTTGAGATTGGGTTTGATTTAGTGATGGTGACCCTCGGTTTTGAGGTGCTCCGGTGACTAGGCCATCCAGCAAGGCTAGGGGAGGTGGCTATGAGGTCAGGTGAGCCAGAAAAATCTGTGACAACCATTAATTTGGCCTAATGATGAGTTTTGGCAAAGATCTCTTTGGCTTAAGCAATTTAGTAAACAATCTCTTGATTTAGGGGACCTTTGGTCCATGGCTTATCTAGGGTGGGTTAAGTGAGTCTAGCTTGGTCACCAGGGTCCAAAAATTAGCTGTAGAAGACTTGCTTGGTCAATTTGACATGGCTAGGACAATTTGGTGCATGGGTTGAATGTGGGTCTAAATAGCCAAAAGTTTGGTTTAGGTTAGGCTAGCCATGACTTTGAGCATAGTTAATTGATCAACATTATTTATATGATTATATTGAAGATTTTTGGTAAATGATTGAAATGTTTTTGAGTCCAATTGGGGGTTTAAGTTGAATGATTTTGGAATTTTTGTCAATTTGGGCATGTTGTGCTTAACTTAGGACTAGGTTGGCTAAGGTTGGGCTAAGTCCAAATTGATTGTTGAGAATGGTCTATAGGAATATCAAGTTTCCAACATAAATTGGGTGTCAATTTTGGGGCAATCAATTTGGTGGAATTTGGATGTATGGGTTTCCTGTACCCCGAGGGCATTTTTCTTGGCAGGATTGGTTTGCTTAATTCGATTGCAGCATATGT
Source organism: Phalaenopsis equestris (assembly GCF_001263595.1). NCBI lineage: Eukaryota > Viridiplantae > Streptophyta > Magnoliopsida > Asparagales > Orchidaceae > Phalaenopsis > Phalaenopsis equestris. Next base: position 53,522 of record NW_018252040.1, on the reverse strand, counting down.
ATGCTGATAATAAATTTGTTATTCTCATGACGAATGTGTCTAAGGTGCAAAATAAATCGGGGACAATTACATATAGATCACCAAAAACTTGCTATTTACATTTCTAACACCTGATCTTTCGGGATACATAAAAAAAAGGGTGTTATCACATTTTAAGGAAAGCTACACTCCATATTTCTTATCCTAAGCCTTCCCTACAACATTTTT
>NW_018252040.1:50928-52954 GCF_001263595.1 Phalaenopsis equestris | reverse complement strand
AGTTTGGAAAATTTTAAATCTCATTTTGGAAGAATATTTAGTTGATTTGATTAGTCCTATGTCTTTGGGGTTTGGAGAATCAACGCGAAGGGGTATTTTGTGTTTGTCAGGAAAGACCTCGGGCCCTACTTTTCCAGGTCTTTTCGGTAGGAGTTTTTGAGAACTGATCCAGTCTCCTTCTTCGGTGTTTTAGATGGATCAGTGTCTTCTCTTTCTCACCTCATTTTTGTTCTTTTCTTTCCTTGCTTCTTGGTTCGCTTTTTTTGATGCTTATGTCCGACGCATAAGTGTCCACGTATAGCCTTTTGCTATACGTGAAACCATCAAGCAAGGTCGCAAGTAGTCGTTTTGGGGCGTACGGTGTTGATGATAAAGACACACCGAAGTTAGAGCAAAAAGATGTCATATCCTATAACATCAAGATATGGGGTTCAATTTGGTGGAACGAAGTCATAGGGCCAAACTTGGGGTTTTGACTTAGATCAAAATTGGGATCAAAGCATGGGACAATTAAGGATGGATTTGGTTTAGATTGGTCATTTTTAATGTGAATTTGAGTTTATAATTGAAATTGAGGGAAAGTTTGGGTTAAATTGATGGACATTTAAGGTGAACTTGAGAAAATTGGGTCTTTAAAGGCAATTTGGGGGTTTTGGTCAAAAGGTAAAATTGGCCAAATTGGGTTAAATTGGAGAGCCCAAATTGGTTTTTGGAAACACTTGGAGTGATTTTGGAGGTTTTGGGAAAGTTAGGGGTGCCAAGGGTATTTTTGTAATTTTGGCCCTTTTAGGAGTATTTTGGTAAATTTGGAATTTTTGGGTAACTTGGGTATTTTGAAAAGGTTTGAAATGATTTTTGGACAAATTTGGGTATTTTGGGTGGATTTGGGAATTGTTGGAATTTTGGGTAAATTTAGGGCTCCAACAGTATCTAGGTAATTTGGGGGATTTTAGGGCAAAAAGCCAAGTTGGATATTTTTGATAAAATTGCGGTGCCAACCACCCTATATGAGCCATGAACCAATTAAATCCCCATTTGCGTTCTCTATGTACTGGTCTTAGCTAAAACCTAGCCTAGGGCTAGTAGGTTTAGGGGACCATCTATATGAGTCTCCCAAAAAATCAATGGATCAAAGTCAACAAATACTGGGTTTAGGGTTGTGAGGGATTTTAGTGAGAGTGGGTGTAGTGAGTGCGTGAGTGTAGTGAGTGAAAGTTAGTGCCTTAGCCCCAAATCAGCACTCAGGTTTAACCCTAAGGTCAAATAGTCTTAAGGGAACTCTCCTTGAGCTCCCCCATAATGAGCCCACCTACTAAGTGCTAGAGTTTAGGACCAATATGTAGAGCTTCAAGTTGAGTAAATAAGAGGGTAGAATTTCTAATGGTGAGGGTAGTTTTCTAGGAATAGTCAACAGGAAAGTCCTATGGCTAGACCCTAGGCTACTAAAGAGGAAAAACTAAACCTCAACCAAAAGTGAGGTCAATAAATGGACCCCCAATAAGTGTGGTGTGCTAGGCAAGTACACCGCGCGTATTGGCGTTGACCGATGATATCAATAAAACCAATACAAACTCCTAAGTCAACAGACCTAGAAGGAGGTATAGAATGGTGCGTACCATTTGTTTTTGCTGGGGAATTAACAAGTGAATATCTGATTGACAACGACTTTTAATATAGATAAAAATACAAGAATTTGACACCACTACTAAAAGATTTAAATCCCTGGCAACGACACCAAAAACTTGACAGCACCAAAAACTTGCCAGCAACTTTTTATATACCTAAAAATACAAGAATTTGACACCACTACTAGAAGACTTAAACTCTCTGCAATGTCACCAAAAACTTGATGCAACTTTTAATATACAAGAATTTATGAACCCAGATTTATATATTTATAATGATTTTATAAAGTCACAATTTCAAACGCAAGTATAAGTATCGCTCAAGTAATACAGGACTCTAGTGGAGTCCCGTTTATTGATCCCACAGGGAAGCGAGGTAAGAGGACCTTAGTCAAATTCTA
>NW_018252040.1:48958-50273 GCF_001263595.1 Phalaenopsis equestris | reverse complement strand
ATCTTCTCATGCCATTATTTCCAAATAAGAAGAGAGAGTAAGAGAAACACATCACAAAGCATGAAGAAAACACAATGGAAAACTTCATTTCATCAAACCAAATCCACTAGATAAGTGTTTACAAAACCATAAGATAATGAAGAACACAATACTTAGCTTTTTCCCTTTGAAATAACGACGAATATCTTTCCCACAAAGTCTCCCGCAGATCCATGCAATGCTAGAACATCTCCTTACAAATTCTCTCAAAATCCCCTCTCCAATCTCTCCAAAAGGGTAGAAATCTACATTTCTACTCCTATTCTAAAAACCCTAAACTTTCCCCACACTGTTCCTAACATTCCTCTCACAAAAATCCCTCTTTTTCTAACCTAAATTCATTCTTTTAAAGTGTAGGGACGAAGTATGAAGAGTTGACACAAGAATCCTTTCAAAAAGCGTCCAAATATGTTGAATTTCGCCCCATAACCGTCACGGGCGCCGTCGGCGGGCTCGAGGGCGCTGTCGGTGAGTTTTTCTGTCATTTTTCAGTCTTCTCGGGTAAATCTCACCCTCAGTGCCGTTTTGGCGCCGTCAGCTGGCAGACTGCGCAGCTCCACCATTTCACTCCGTTTAGCTCCGTTTTAGCTCAGTTTTGCCCTATTTGAGTTGCGTTGTGCCATTTCAGGTGGGTTGCGTTCCTAACAGCTAGCCCTACAAAATAAGCATAAAAATAACCTTCCTCTAAAGTGTAATCTCATTCAAAAACCTGCAAGAATTGTAAAAGAGATTAAACAATGAAAGACTCAGCATCAAAAGTCTTATCGAAAGGTGACAGGGCAAATTTTCATTTCTTGCTCGTTTTTGCTCCAAATTGCACCGTTTTTGCATCTTTTTGCTCCAATGACCATAATTCAACAAACATACAACAAAACATCAAAAGTACCCTTATTTAAAGTGCAATATCATCAATATTAGTATAGAATAGGTATGAAAATCTCAACATATTTTTTTTTGGTCAAAATCCCCCAAACTTAATTATTACTTGTCCTCAAGTAATTTTAGTACTACATAAAAGTTATGATCTATTGTAAGTTATGATATATTGTAGTACGGTTTTAATCTAGAAATACTATAAGTTTGATTTAAATAAATACCATATTGAGATTTTCAGAAAAAAGTCAAGTAACTAAATTAACTCTGTAGGTACAAGATTATCTAGTCATCAAGTTTAAGAGTTCTAGTTTTCTATTTATTTCAAGAATGACTATATGTTGTAATATCAAGTCACATAGAATATTCAAATGATAGGAACTTCATGAGAACACTACTAGTA
>NW_018252040.1:46293-48662 GCF_001263595.1 Phalaenopsis equestris | reverse complement strand
CCATAATATTTAAATATCTACAAAATATAGTTATCTGAATTAAATTCACTACATAAAATCATATTAATAATTTTTGAAAATATTTAAATTGAGAACATCTAATAGTTAATATTTTTCTTCCCTCCTTCAAACTTAAATTTTTCAATATGGAATGATATAGGTGGAAAGAAAAATTCTAAATATAAATCATACCTCAGTATTTTAGGCATTTTCATCATTCTGAAATTTTTGCAGTCCTTCTCAAAATTTCTACTTCACCTAGTCTGTAACATTAGGAGCTTTTTATACATATAAATCATTAGAGAATTTGCTGGGTAATGAAATTTTGAAATAAGTACAAAACTACTGGCTAAAATTTTTAAATATTTTACAATTTAATTTCATAAAATGTAGCAGAAAGGAAAAGTAATTAAATCTACTAGCTACTGCAACATCCTATCAAATTTATATTCATGCATAATCAGGATAGAATGACAACATAAGAAAGTAAATCTAGCCTAAAACATGCATGCAATAATATTAAACTAAGATGAAGTATATTCACTGTAAATCTTCATTTTTCTTCCTACCCCCAAACTTGATTTTTATCATGTATAAATTTAGTGCAGAAAATATAAGTAGGAAGAAAAATAGTTTATAAATTCTATCTACCACAAATTTGTATCAAAAACATCTATAATTATTTATTAGGATAGAAAACATGTAGTAGAAAGTAAATCTAAACTAAACATGCTAGAATGAAATTAACTAAACAAAGTTCTAACTAGCATAATATGTATCAGCATTGAAATATAAAAAAGTTCTTCAATTCTTATAAATTGTAACAAAAACACAAACACAAACATATAAACAAGATAAATGAGGTCAATTCTTCCTTCATCTCATCGCATCTCACTAACTTACTTCCAATTTCTAACGGAATCCCTACACAAATATATTAGGTGCTTATAAATGATTTTATAGATTCTAATCCCAAAGATAGGATTATCTCTAATATATTGGTTCTCGAGCACCAACACCAGACATCACCATATCCCAAAAATTAAGCACCTCTAGCAGTTATAAGTACGATGTAAAATCATCCATAAGTTACTCATCAAATAGGTTCGTGACTTCTATCAAATGAAAACAAAGTCCAAGAAAGGAAGAAACAAAATTGAGATGGAACTTTCACTATAAAAATTGATATTATCTTTTGTAAAACTCAAGTCTGGGTGAGACCCGAGTTGTAGTGGACTCGTCAATCCAACTACTACAAGAGGACATATTATTGTACGACATAGTTGTATAAAAGCCTAAAGATGAGGTGAGGATTTATGTTGCATAAGCAAACAACCTCAAAATCTTATGGCTTGGTTGTTCAATTTTAAGGAAGGAAGTTGGTTTAGCTGATGTGGACGTGTTTTGTTGTTGAAGATGGCCGCGCTGCCCACAATGCTAGCTCCAAGCTCCTTTCCATAACTAGTTTAAGTTTTCTAGGGTGTCCAGTTATGATGTCAAATCAGGTGGCCGTATGGTTGTAGTACTTTAAATTTTATGGGGACATGTTAAAGTTTATTAGAGCGACACCGGTTAGGATCCTACGATTCCCTCATTCCGGCACCAATTGGATTTACTTAGTCCAAATGAATTTACTAAACTCAACTTAATGAGTTCCATAGTTTCATTTAAACCGTGGGAAGCCTCGTTAGCAACCTTAGGTTACCTCCTCCGAGGGTTTCCCGATCATCCGATAGAGATATCTTAATTTAGTTGAAATTGTGATTTTTGTGATGTTTGTGATTAAATTTTGAGTTGTTTTATATTTTGAATGTTGTGACGGTGAATTTTATTATAGTTGATTTCAACTTTAGTTTTGATTTTGGTTTTGTGGCTATCCTGATAGTTTTAGTTTTCATGCAGGGTGGCATCCTTATTTAGCATGCAAGTTTTGCAAGTATAAAAAGTACAAGAAAGACAACATTGTAAACTATAAAAAGCGTACCTGGCGAGTCTTCTCGTTCTACCATCTGAAACTTAAAAATGCATGTGAGGGCAATTCATGTAGAGGCATAAAAATAAGTTTTTGGTAGTTTTCCTAACCCTATGTCATATCTTGGTGTGTCCTTAGGAGTTTAATTAAGGATGATTTTGTTAAGCAAAGTATATTAATTTTAGTAGAACTCTGAGGTATCCAACAGGTTAGGAGGAAGAAGCAGGTCCATGCTTCCCTCTTATCACCTGGTGAAAAGCCTCGAGCTCATTTAAACTTATTATATTGCTTAATAATTTATTCTATGAATGCCCTAATGCTCAATGAATATTGATGTCCTAATTATCCCTAAGAGTAGGGTAATTATCATTTGTAATTTAATTTTGAAGATTATGTG